>NC_091627.1:64785661-65035661 GCF_027580195.1 Bos mutus
TTCATGTCTTGGGTAAAATCCTTCATAATCCATACAACGTCCCTAGTGCCCTTGAGTCAGGTGTCACTGGCCTATCAAAGAACATTGGCTTTCTGCCAACAGGAAATGTACCTCACTCCTCTGTGTTTGTTGATGGAAGAAATATGAGAAAGAACATTACATGTGAAAGTCATGTACATTAAAAAAAATGTATGCAAACTAGATATCAATTTGATGGCTGAGCTTCCCTGGTGACTCAGTGGTAAAGAATCTGCCTGCAATGCAAGAGCTGCAGGAGACACAGGTTCCATCCCTAGGTCATTAACATTCCCTGGAGGAGGGCGTGGCAAACCACTTCAGTATTCTTACCTGGAGAAGCCCGTGGATAGAGGAGCCTGGCGGGTTACAGTCCATGGGGTCACAAAGAGTGAGATATGATCACAGCTAAACAAGAAGAACAAAACCAGAGATTCTCTCTCCACTGCTTCAGCGAATGTGGGAAAGATAAATAAGATGATCAAATAGGAAGAGAGGCTGCCACAGGTGATGGTCTCCAAAAGCAGACCTTGAACAAAGAAAGGTAGAGTGTAAGATGTTTGCTAGGGATCAAAGAATAGGGTGGAAGCAGAACTGGGCAGAGAAAGAAGTCTAACTTCTCTACACATCCAACAAATCTCTGGCCCCCCAGGAAGCAGCTCTGGAGAGAAACTTGTCTATTGGTGTCCCTGTGCATGTGTGCTCAGTCACTCAGTAGAGTCCAACTCTTTGTGACCCCATGACTGTAGCCCACAAGGCTCTTCTGTCCCTGGGATTTCAGAGGCAAGAAAACTGGAGTGGGTGGTAATTTCCTCCTGCAGGGGATCTTCCTGATCCAGTGATCCAACCCACGTCTCCGGTGTCTCATGCACTGCAGGCAGATTCCTTACCACTGAGCCATATGGGAAGTCCATCAGTGTATCTATCCATGCTGGGCCAAAATGGCCAAGTCTTGGTGCCACCACCTCCTTCAGCCACTGATGTGAGCTGCCACCAGAGAGGCAGGACATTCTTATCAGTTGAGCCAGTGCTTAAGGGGCTCACAGCTGGAGGCAGTCTGCTCACTGTACTCTCTGTAGTGGGAGGTAAGTCCTTCCTTGAAGGGGCACCTGGGTAGCTCCTCTCTGGAAACCAGGAGCATGCATACAAAGAGTAAAGACCATGTGATGACATAGCAAGACAGCATCCACCTTCAAGCCAAGAGAGGCCTCAGAAGAAAATATCCCTGCCAACACCTTCATCTTGGACTTCTAGCCTCCAAACCTGTGGGGAAATAGATTTCTGTTATTTAAGCCACCCAGTCTGTGGTATTTTGTTTTGACAGCCCTAGAAAACTGATGCTTTCTTCATCCTCCAGGGTGGTATGATACAGATGGTGTGTTACAGGGAAAGCCAGTCACAAACCAGTTGAACATTTATTAATATCAGCAAGTAGGCACAGGAATTCAGTCATTCAATGTGTGTTATAAATTGAAGGATTATGGTCCCCTTTATATTGTTGCTGGAAAGGATGAGTAGGTGCAGGTGAAGCATCTGTTGGTTGGCAGGATCCAGTTATATTTCTAGCTGAAAAGTGAAAGTGAAAGTCACTCAGTCGTGTCCGACTCTTTGTGATCCCATGAACTGTACAGTCCATGGATTTCTCCAGGTCAGAATACTGGAATGGGTAGCCTTTCCCTTCTCCAGGGGATCTTCCCAACCCAGGGATTGAACCTAGGGTCTCTCACATTGCAGGCAGATTCCAGCTGAAGGGAGACAACAAAAATCCTCCAGCAGAGACTACTGTATGGATGTGGTAGCACCCCATTACAATGGTTGAAGGCCTTAGATTCTCTGCTGCTGCTGCTAAGTCACCTCAGTCTCTAGGCTAAGGTTATACTCTATACTCTGTTTGTGAAAGGGCAAACATACTGTAGTGTGTTTCCAGCCAATCCATATATCTTAATGCTGCTTATATTAATTCTGACAAACATTTTTACATCTATTATGCTGATTAACTATAACTTACACATGCCAATTTAAATTTATTAATTATAACAAATGTATCACTCAGATGGGAGGCATTTATAATGAGAGAGACTATGAACATGTAAGAACCAGGGGTATGTAGGAAATCTCTTTTCCTTCCTTTAATTTTGCTGGAATCTGGAACTGATCTAAAAAATAAAATCTATTTAAAAATGTGAGTTTTCAGAGATTAACTCAGTTTTTTTTTTTCTCACTATGTCTGTGCTCTTACTAACCATCTTTGTTTAGCCTAGCTATAGCATTGGTGAGCCTTAATATAATCCAAGAAATCATTATTTTGAAACCCAAAAATTAACTTTCTTCGGAAATATCTCTCTCATCATCTGAAAACACAAGGGATTTTAATATTTTGTGGTCTTATTTTGCAATAATACATGCTTAAATTTTCCCATTCTACTTACTAGTAAATATTGACAAAGATACACAGATACAGCTATGAGTATACAGATATATACATGCTCAGTTCAGTTCAGTTCAGTTCAGTGGCTCAGTCGTGTCCGACTCTTTGCTACCCCATGAATCGCAGCACGCCAGGCCTCCCTGTCCATCACCAACTCCCGGAGTTCACTCAGACTCACATCCATCGAGTCAGTGATGCCATCCAGCCATCTCATCCTCTGTTGTCCCCTTCTCCTCTTGCCCCCAATCCCTCCCAGCATCAGAGTCTTTTCCTGTGAGTCAACTCTTCACATGAGCTGGCCAAAGTACTGGAGTTTCAGCTTCAGCATCATTCCTTCCAAAGAAATCCCAGGGCTGATCTCCTTCAGAATGGACTGGTTGGATCTCCTTGCAGTCCAAGGGACTCTCAAGAGTCTTCTCCAAAACCACAGTTCAAAAGCATCAATTCCTCAGCGCTCAGCTTTCTTCACAGTCCAACTCTCACATCCATACATGACCACTGGAAAAACTATAGCCTTGACTAGATGAACCTTTGTTGGCAAAGTAATGTCTCTGCTTTTGTACATGCTATCTAGGTTGGTCATAACTTTCCTTCCAAGGAGTAAGCGTCTTTTAATTTCATGGCTGCAGTCACCATCTGCAGTGATTTTGGAGCCCAGAAAAATAAAGTCTGACACTGTTTCCACTGTTTCCCCATCTATTTCCCATGAAGTGATGGGACCGGATGCCATGATCTTCTTTTTCTGAATGTTGAGCTTTATATACATATGTATGCACATATATGTAAATCAGGGCTTCCCTGGTGGCTCAGACAATAAAAAATCCACCTGCAATGCAGGAGACCTGGGTTTGATCCCTGGGTTGGGAAGATCTCCTGGAGAAGGGAATGACGACCAATTCCAGTATTCTCGCCTGAAGAATCCCGTGGACAGAGGTCTGCAATCCATGGCGCTGCAGAGTCAGACATGACTGAGAAACTAAGCATGCGTGTGTAAAGCAACAAATAAAAGTTCTGTGAAGTCCTCAGTGATTATTTTTAAAGGCATCTCCTCTTAAGAATTTGCCTTTTTATTTTATTTTTTTGTTCAATTAATGTATTCATCTGTTTGGCTGAACCAGGTCCTGGCATTACAGTTCATGTGATCTTTAGTTGAAGCATGTGGAATCTAGTTCCCTAACCAGGGATCCAACCCAAGTCCCCTGCATTGGGAGTACGGAGTTTAGCAGCTGGACTACCAGGGAAGTTCAAGCAATTTTTAAGAATGTAAAAGAATCCTGAGACCAAAAAGCTTAATAACCACTGCTCCTGGCAATGTCTTTTTAGGACACAAGCACCATGCTTATTTCCAACTGTATGTTTTGTTGCCTTCGTGTGTGTGTGTGTGTGTGCGTGCTATGCTGAGTAGTATCCACTCTTTGCCACCCATGGATTGTACCCCACCAGGCTCTTCTGTCCATGGAATTTTCCAGGCGAGAACACTGGAGTGGGTTGCCATTTCCTCCTCCAGGGGATCTTCTGGACCCAGGGACTGAACCCACATCTCGTAAGTCTCCTACATTGGCAGGTGGATTCTTTACCAGCTGAGCTGCCAGGGAAGCCCTTTCTTCCCTTTACCTCTGCTAAAATCACAGAGCTACTTTTGACTTAGAATTGAATTGTTCTGGAATGAATAGTAAGTATTCTGAGGAAGAAAATCAAGGAGGAAGAAGAACAACGTCTCGAGGCAGCGTCAACAAGATTAAGGGGAAGACTAGTAAAACTAGTAACTAGTCTACTAGTGATAGACTATAGCTGTGTGATAGACTTCTTCATGCTTCAAGTTGCCGGTTCTCACTTCCTTATGTCCAGGGCAGGGAGGCGCCCTCACCCGGAGGACTGCCACCCTCAGGGAAGGGGCAATCCAGTGCTCAGTGCATCCTCACCTGTTTTGCCAAGCGGCAGATCAACCTCCATACTCCTGTTGTGTGATCCAGTGGTGTTCATAAGCCAAGAAACTCTGCAGGTGCTTCAACAAAGCAGCAGCATTTATAAGATGGCAGTGCAAGGTGTTTGAAGGCAGCTAAATGGCTGGCTGCATGCGGTGTAACTGCTTGATGATGAGCAGAAGAGAAGAGGTTTATGCCTTCCGCCAAACTTTGTGAATCTTAGCTTAGGGACCCATATCCTGAACCATCATCCTGTCACAGCAGGCCTGCTCTCTGGGAAGAAGGCATGTCCACAGAAGTTCGCTAACCCATTGCGATGAGTGAAGTATCTATGAAGCAGACAGATCAAGTTAAGTTCCCTTTCACCTATCTCTGATTTAAAAACCTTTCTTTCTTTCCTTCCTTCCTTCTTCTTCCTCTTCTACCTCCTTCTCTTTCTCTCATTTTATGTTAAAGAAAAAATCCCGTATTTGGAAATACTTTCAGAAGTAAGTGAAATGTAGTGAATCCAGCTCAGCTAGATGTGCTAGCACTAGACTGTGACGCAAGCACACCCACCAGTGGCTGTCTAACTTTCCAAATAATAGGGTGATTGTGTGTGTTTCCTTCCCTTCTTCACATTCCCAAATAGTCAATAAATAGATAAGTTGCATTTACTTGTCAACTTTTAATATGAAGTTTAATATCTAATACCCCAAACTGCAGAAGAGTTGGGACGCAAATGCTCGAGTTGCTGCAGAATTCCTAGGGGACATTAGATTCAAAGTAATTTGAGCTGCCTGCTCGTGCCATCTTGGATAGGAACCAGAGTCGATTCAATTCCATCGGACCCTCTCTGCCTCAACCTCCAGAGTTTTACTGTGTCCTGGATTCTTTACTTCCCCAAACATACCACATCCATGTCATCATCTTTCTGGAAATATAAGAGGGGCAAGCAGGCTTTGTGAGGGAAAATGGCTGATGGATGAGAAAAGTGATCTCAAGTCCATCCTTTGAATAAATGCTAATGTAGTTTGACCCAATTCATCTATGTAAATTTGTTTTGTTTGTGAAACACAAAGATTTTAATTCATTTCCATCCTCTGTACTTGTAGGGTCCTGCCTCCAGGGTTGAAGTTGGGAATACATTTATATTTCATGAGAATGGCCCCAGAGGCTCTGCTAACTTTCCCAGAAGCCACTTCAGAGTGAAAGACCTGTGACTTGGTAATGCCTCACATCTGTTCATATTCATTCCATCCTTTCCCTCTTAAGCACTGTTCAAGGCCCACCTGCATGTGTGCTCAATCCCTTCAGTCATGCCCATCTCTTTGCAATCCTATGAACTGTAACCTGCCAGGCTCCTCCGTCCACAGTATTCTCCAGTCAAGAACACTGGAGTGGGTTGCTATGCCCTCCTCCAGGGATCTTCCTGAGCCAGGGGTCTCCTATGTCTCCTACATTGGCAGGCAGGTTCTTCACCACTAGCACCACCTGAGGAGACTTCTCCCTCTTAAGCACTCTTCAAGATCCACTTAAATCAAGCTAACTCTTTTAGAAATTCTCACAAACTTCATCTGAGCTGCTTATTTCATACTGGGGCTGATTCCAATGACCTGGTAATGAACACGTTACCAGGAGTTCATAACCATAGAAGCTATGACTCACTTGGCCCCTGACTGAATACAGACTTAGGAGGGAAGTGTTTTCAAGGCCCTGGATGTCAGTTATTCATGTCTTCTGTCAAAGTGGGGTTGAGGATGCTTTTTTTCACCTTCAAATACCAATTTACTTTCCTCAGGGCTGGAAAACATCTTCTCATTTTTTGATGAACTGAAGGGGACAGCAAATGAATCTACAACATCCATTAGGGTAAAATCTTCAGTAGTAACACTAGAAGTAGGAATAGTAGAGGTAACAGTAATAGTATTAAAAATGATTATTGGCAGAAACTACCAGAAGCTACTGGAAGCTTTTCCATGCTACTGCTCACTCAAAAGTTGAGAAAGCCATAGTTTTCCTACCACCGTCTTCCCTGCAATGAGGGGCTGCCCATGACACGTGAAGAGAATTTTCTAGAAAGTTAGGAAGCCCCTAGAGAAACTTTTCTTCCTTCATATAAAAAGACAATGAACAATGAGGCTTATATAAACTTTCCCATTCTACTGCCTTAAATGTTAAGATCCCGGACAGAAGAAGAGCTGTGACATTGTGACCATGAAGGAAAAGTCAAGAAAATGACAGCAAAGACTAATCTAACTTTGTCAAGTCACGAAGGCAATGCCAGTTGTCCCTAAGCTCTGCATTTCTTATTATGTTCGGGCATGCTCAGTTATATCCAACTCTTTGTGGCTATTATTTTTTGGGGCAAGAATACCTGAGTGGGCAGCAATTTCCTTCTCCACATGATCTTTCCAACCCAGGGACAAAACCCATGTCTTCTATGTCTCCTACATTGCTAGTGGATTCTTTAGCTGCTGAGCCATCAGGGAAGCCTATGAAAGAAAAGCAAATCTCAGCTTGTTAATCTGGTGGCCATCCTGAAGCTTAACTTTCCTATCTGTGATGTGGGGGATACAAGTACATACTTTGTAGTTGTGATTGTGGAAATTCTTCTTTTTAAGTCTGAGAATCAAGTGGTAAACTAAAAATTCTAACTGAATGTAAGAAAGGCATTGTTTGAGGAGGATGGTAGATTGAATCATTCATGTTTTTAAATCCCTATTCAGAAGTATTAATTGTGTGTCTAATATTCACTGAGTAATCCTCTAGTTTTTGAAAGTGCACAAAGGACTCAGTCCTTAAGGAGTTTACAATTTATTAAGTGACTCCTTCATGAAGTCATCTAATTCCTGATATAACACCACAGAGAATAAAACAAAGAATTATTAAACTATTAATTGCTAAATTACAAGATACTAAGTGCTAGTTCTACATAAATTTGAATAATAATCTTTAAGATATATTAAGTGCTTACTATGTTCCAAGCATTAGTCTAAATATTTTACATGAACTAAGTAATTGAATCCTAGGATAACCCTGTGAATAAATACATTACCTTCCACATTTTTTCTCATGGTGAAATTGAAGTGCAGTGGGGTTATTTGAACTGACTAAATTCACAGATGGTAAGTGGCAGAGCCAGGACTGAATCCAGACACCCTGGCTCAGATCCACTGCTCTTCTGGAAAGATCAAAATGTCAGACCACTTGTTTGTAACCTCTGCTCTGTTGCTTACCCAGCTTTGTGACATGGAACACAATATTTATGAACCTGTTTTCTCATCTTCAAGATGAAAATAATAGCTACCTAATTGGATTATTTTAAAGATGAAATCAATAGTGTATGTAAAGCACCTTGTGAGGTAACTGGCACATAATCGAGCTTTGTAAATGACTTCTCCTATTGGACGGGTGGATTGGTTTGGAAGCCTTAACACCCAGTCTTTTAGGGGCAAGGAAAGGAGACCATCCCTCCAGAGTGTTTTGTAGCTCTTGAAATTCTAGTTCTGCTCAGAAAATAATCAAATATTTTTAGAAAAATTATTTCTATATCATTGTTTCAACATTGGCAAGATAAAAATCCTGTTAACTCTCTTATGAGACAGCTTTGTTTTTATTTAAAAAAATACATATCTTGGTGTGAGTGATTGTTAGGAAAAGTAGTGAAGTAATTAGTCACAGTTCATACTGCTACAGAGATGAAATAGAATGGGAATCGTTATTCAATTATTTCATAAATATTTGCTGAGTAGTCACCATGTGCCAAACTTGTTCTGGAAACTGCCACACCTACCCTCCACCCCACCACATAGTTTGTTAAGGTGCTAGGGTATCAAGGCCATCCCCTTTAGGGCCGTGTAAGGAAGGATCCTGTCACACAGAGGTACATCATCTGTCCCCTAAAGCGGAGAATGGTGGGATAGGTGGGTGTGGGGAAGGGGAGTGGTGAATTTCACTGATTCATTTCTTTTCATTAGATAACTATCTACCTCATAAAACTCAAAGAGAGAGGTAGAGAGAGAAGATGGATAGACTTGGTATAAATGAATGAATACCTGAGCAGAGGCCTGAGATGTTTCTCAAGGACAGGTATAGATGGGTCATTATACTATATGACTCAGAACATCTAAAAGGAATTAGAAGAAAAGTATGTTTTGGGGGAAAATCCCCCAAATGACAAGAAGGGCTACCACAGGAGCATCATGAGTATTCGAGTCAACTACCTGCCTCTTAAGGTAAGTATGGGATATCAGTCAGGAACTTAACATCTGAGGATAAGCCTACACTACCCCACCAGAGAAAGACAAGTTTCCTTAGACCGTCATGACCAGACATTCTCCTGCTGAAGGGTGGCCTGGAACCAATCCTTGTCCAGAGAGGGACAGAAAAAGAGTGACTGCAAACTGTTCACATTTGTATTCAATCAGTGCATGTCTTCGGCCTTCCTGTGGCTAATGGGAAGGGGTCCCTGTTAGAGCTGCCTTCTCTTAATCATCACATTGGGGGAGCTTCAATTATTTATATAGTAATCAACTATGAGTGGAGAGTAACTCCACTTAATAAATGAACAGGGACTAAAAGGGACATTATGGCAACAAGTCACAGTGCCAGTTTAATAAAGGCCAACTCTGGGTTCTCCACCTTCACTTCCAGGAAGAGAGAGAAGTTGTGACGTAATTAACTGGGGCGTCTTTGCCCCAGAGGCCATCCTCTTTTTTGTGTGAACCCAGACATGTCTTTTGGCTGTTCTTTATGCCTCTGCTAACATTCTCTCTGTTCTCTTTTCTCTTTGTTCTTGCAGTCCAGTCACACTCCTTGATTCAAGTTATGGATGTAACTATTTGGGGGAGGGGGCGGTATTACTCTAGCCTGTTTAAATCTTTTTTTTATCCTGAATCTGTCAACCTTTCAACCTGGTGTCACCCATACAAATGTAATATGCATTCCATTTTTTGCAACATGGAAAACTTTAATAGAAATGTTGGGGAGACAGGACCAAGAATACAGCCTATTTCTTGGCACTGGATGTAACATTCCCAATTGTAATTGATATAATCACAAAAATACTATGGCTAGTCAACAAGGAATGGGCTAACCTAACTATAAAACTGTCCTTGTCTTTTCCCCATAGAATATAATCCGAAACCTTGAAAAATTTAGATTTGAAAAAAATCTGTTCCTCTGACTTATATAATTAAGTCATGGCACAACATTCATTTCTTAAGCTTCTACCTTGTATCAGACCCTTACCTACAATACAAGGTTAACACCTGATGGCACAGAATTGCTATAAAAACTAAAATATCTCCCACCTGTCATCACTTTTAGTGAACCAGTGAAGGCTTCAATACTGACGATTTTCTTAAAACCTATTTTTCACAAGATGTAAATTTAAAAATTAATTCTGAAACTTCTAAGATACAGATATGATATTAACATGTTTCAATAATGCACATTTCCTAATTTTTTGTCCTCAGAACATTCACCTATTTCCTATTTTCTTGTACCATTTCCATTTTTCACAAAATTTCCCAAAGGATAACGAGAATTCCACAATCCTTTTATGTATGTTTCCTCTGAGTTTCTGTATAATTACTCAAAACCAGACACCTGAGAACCCCAGTGCCATTGACATATGCTATCATAGTGTAATAACAGTACAAAGCCACCACTGTCATATATGCTACATCACTCTTAAAAGCAGTTTGGACAAGATTTTTATTATCCCTTGTATCAGTCTCAAATTTCATTGCCAGATTATAAGACCTTCTAGAAATTGTTTTGTTCTTACTTGGTTCAAATCAATCTTGTGTGTGTGCATGCAGGCTTAGTCACTCAGTCGTGTCTGACTCTTTGTGACACCCATGGACAAACTATTCTTACTGTTTCTCAATTCTCACTTCCTTCTTAATTAAGCTGCCTTGCACTGTCCATTTTTATTTCTAGACTTCTGTTGATGCTATTTTCCCACAGTGAAATGTACCCAACACCCCTTTTATCTCTGTTTAGATACCAACTCTTAAATTTTTTCTCCTCCAAGAAGTCATCATCTACTATTAACATCCCACGCTGATCTATCTCTTCCAATGCTGATTAGTCACTCACTGTGTGGTTCAACAATTTTCTAATTGTTTCTTCTATAT
This sequence comes from Bos mutus, assembly GCF_027580195.1. Taxonomy (NCBI): domain Eukaryota; kingdom Metazoa; phylum Chordata; class Mammalia; order Artiodactyla; family Bovidae; genus Bos; species Bos mutus. The sequence goes on from NC_091627.1 coordinate 64,796,155, forward strand.
AAGGCTTATTTTATCAGTTACAAGCTAAATGCCTCAGAATGTCTTTGTTTTGCCCACTGTTCCTGGGAGGGGTTGAGTACATATTCTACTTGGTGTAATAGCTTAATTAATATACAATTAAGTACCAAATATAAGCCATGATATGTAAAGAAATTTTGAAAAAAGTGTAGCTTAATAGGTTTCCTGAATGTTTTATAGATAATCTCACACAGGTCACACCTTCAAATGTTTGACTGCAATTGTCAATTTCCACCAGTATTTTACATCACATTTGACAGAGCCATTTCCATAACCCAGGGTATCTCTTTTCTGTCCTGGAATATGAAAACTTCCCTTGGGACATCTAATGAACCCTTTAATTCTAAAAGACATATCCAAGCAGGAGGATAAGTTCTATAAGCCCCAATAATTGTCTCAAAAATCAATGCATTGTTACAGTTTTTGAAATGCAAACAGGCAAAGATAATAGAAACATTTTTCATTGGGTTTTCAAGATAACTGAGTTCACTGAAAAAGAAAAAAAGAAAAAATACGTGTGTGTGTGGTCTGGCATTGTATGTTTTCTCAATAAGCTATTAATACAGAAAAGAAATTGAGCCTCCATGAACCATGTGAATTGGAGTCTGACAGTTACAAACGTATCTAGTTAAAATAATTCTAAGTCATTCAAATGTCTCACCATGGAGGGTTTGAGGTGACCTTGAATGAGAGCTCCAGGCTTGTGCTCCCTGTGCAGTGCTGTGTCATAGGTGATGATTTAAGGTGACAGGAAAAAGCAAACTGCATTGTGCTGGTGGTTGGAAAAAAAATCACTGAGTAGCCTTAGATATGGAATAATTTGAATTTAGATATTACAAACCCTTAAAGGCAGAAAAGTTCAATGATAGCAATGACTGAAGCAGAAGTTCCTGAAGAGTATCTTAACTTTCAAATGCTTTTCCAATCTAGTCTGCTTCTTTGCTGAACTTCCCTTTCAGCCTTGGATGAGCTCCCTAGGAACTTACATGTCACATCCTTAGATACAGACAGAGACATTTGTCTTTCTTAGTCAATTGATGAAAAATGTGTTGATATTTCAAATATTAGACCTAATCTCTTGATTGCCCTCACAGATCATTCTGGGTTTTGTTTATTTTATTGGTTGGTTGGTGGGTTATTTAAGGAGATGATTAGGTTGACTTTTTACAATGAACATTGATGAACTTGATCTTATTTCAAATCTTATTTGAAACTCTATATCTGTTTAACACTATCAATCCTTTCTTCCTCTCTTTCCAGTGTGTTTTTAACATTTTTCTAAAAATATGCTTAATCTTCCACCAATAGAAGTTAAGAGGTATACATTTTTACAGTATAGACTCGAAATTAAATGAGGGCTTCTAATAACAAAACCCAGTGGATTGGCCTGACATTCATTCTTGTGGCAGATGAGATTTCCTAATACATTAAAGTTAAAAAGAAAACAATGGAATGGGGCCACATGATAAAATATGGAAATTTACACTCTTCTTTGGAAACTAGAGATAGATAAGTGTAGGCTAGAGGTCTGAGATGACAATAGGGTCAGGAAGGTGGGAAAGGAACTTTCATATATTAAGTATGTACAACTATCAGAGTTAAATACTCAATCTCAGTACTACTTAGTACTTTATAAGTACTAAGTCTGTTGTACTGTGTATTACCTCTTAAATGATTATGTCTTAATTAATCCAGTGTAACAAAAATACAAAAGATTTTGTCTATATGCCAACTAACCAGTTCTAAGGTTATTTTCCTTTCTTTAGTCCAAAAACAAGCATTTTTGCATGATAGCAAATTTGAAACCACTATGCAAGGTAGGTATTATATTAATATAATTCCCCACATTACAGATGAGGAAACAGAAGCTCAGAGAGGTTGATCAATTTTCTCAAGGTAAAAATAACTAGTGAATAGTGGAGTTAAGGATTTGATCTGTTTATCAGACTAAAAACTACTCTTTCTTGTACTTCATGGTGACTTTAAAGGTAAATATTAAGAAAAGACAAAAAGAAAAGTAGAAAGAAAAGAAAAAATTGAGAGTAAAAACCTTGAAACATGAATTTCTATGGAGGGAACAAAAATACCTATAAGGCAGGCAGAGTGTGTTCAGATGGAAAGAAAAATTGGATTGGGAAATTTGTCTTAAAGTCTCAAGTAATGCTTATTTCTACATAAGAAAGGTAAATTGTATCAATATTTCATCTAAACAAAATATATGCTATAGCTAATTTTAATAGAAAGATATGCTATTTTTCTTAAAAGAGGAGTCTGTGATCTGTTTTAATTATTTGATTCATTTGCCATTATAGGTATAGTCTGTATTTATACATAGATCTGGTTTGCCTCTATTCATTTTTTTTTTAAATCACATTGAACATCAACAAAAAGCTACAAGTTCGATCTTAAGGATAAGTTTGATTGATATTTCCACTTTCAACCATTTCTTTTAACATCAGGAAGATACTCCAACAGCCTTAAGATATATTACCTGCATTTTTGCCATCTAGAACCTTGCAAAATAAACTTTAGTTTTAGCCTTTCAAGTCCTTGAGGAGTTTCAATGATATTTCAGAGATTTTGTTATCATCCAGATACAACTATGGAAAGTACTTTAAAACACAATCCACAAACCTCCATGTAGGCTATCATGTTTGAAATATGAAGCTCAAAAAATTAGACTCTAAAATGAATTAGACCTAGCTGGAGTCCAGAAAGCCTCCTAGGGGTGATGTCAGAGCCTTTACTCAAGAAACATCGAATCTCTTTGTTGGTGTACAGGGGGAAAAACCTCAGGAATTCTCCCTGGCTTTAATGCCCTGGATTTAAAATGTAAGTATGAGAAACTGAGCCCTCGACCGTCTCCTTTCATTTCTTGACATCTTTATGACAATGTATGGTGCAGCACCTCACTTTGCTGCAATTACCGAGCAGACAGCACTGTAGGCAATGCAGGTTGCTCTTAAGTGCAGCAATCCATTCTGAAGAGGTGTACAAACATACACCCTCAATCGTGGCAGGCTTCTACAAAACCTGAGCATTATCTGTGAATTTTCACTTTCTCCTTTTTAATCATCCTGTTAACCCACCTTCAGAACCCAGTGGCCTAATTTACTAATTAATAACTATTATTACTTAGTGGAATTGAAAACTGAAATTACTGCCTGCCTTAAACAGACTAAAAATTGGCAATCCATTCAGAGTTTTTTTGAGGGACTGCTCCATTCATTGCACAATCCTGGCAGCTGGGTTGATGTCACTGTCTGCTTACTCCACGGTGCTCATTTCTAGATGGGATGGAAGGGAGGTGGGATTGTTCCTATAACACATTCAGACTAGAAGAGAAATGGTTTATATGCAATATACATCTGTAGGATCTTCATAGACAATACTCTTTCAACCAATGATTGCACAATTTAAAGCTGTCTGTCTTTATTTGTGCTTGGTCATCCTAAACCAAGCTTCTCTTCAGACCTGAGAAAGTAATTTTTAATCTCAATTTCTTTCTTTACTAGCTAAATTAAAAGCCCTTAAAGAGAAATGGATGATGTAATTCATTGTCTTTTAAGACAACCAAATCGGTTAATGGCCAAGTTAAATCCAGGGGAAGTTAAGCAGAAACTATTACCATCAGTATTTTTTCTTTTTGTAGATGTCCTTACAGTTGGTCAAGTTAAATCTGTTTAAAGCAACAAAGTTTGTCCATCCAATCTACTCTTTTTTCTACTACTGTTTCACATAAAAATGCCAATATTGTTTCTCATTGCCTTGATCTACATTAACTTTCAACAGCCATTACAATATGTTCACATATTAATGAATATTTGTTTATTCGATCCAAAGCCTAGTGTCTCATACGTCAGGTAGGAGTGAAGATGCTGAGATTACAGACATTCAGTAATCTTATTCCCACTCTCAAGGATTCCATCATCTAGCAGCAACACCAGCCTATGAAGCCATGTAAGAAACACTGTGAAAAAATATCTTCAAGGTACACAAGAAAATTCTGAAGAACAGCACCCTAAAGACTTAAGGTCAGGTCTGGAAAGGTTTTAACTACAAAGAGAAAAAGGTCAGTGCCCTCAAACCACATAAAGCTGGGCCAGATAATCCTAAAACCAATTATGGAGGCAGTTCCTCAGTAGGAGGTGAGGAATTATCAAGAAAGCAGATACAAGCTAGGAAATGATGCCTAAACATGTGACATATCTGGTCTGGGTCCCTACTCAGCCTAGCTGATAATTGGCAAAAATGTCAGGGTCATTTTTGGTCATTTCAATTATCCGTTTCATACAGTCAGGCTAAAAATCAGGTCTTCATGGCTGAAAATTCATTAACAAAATTTCTTCCAATTTTCTAAAGGTATTGTCAGGTCTCTTAAATTGAATCTCATTCACATTATCCATCAATAATTTACTGAGAACTCGTAATTTCTCAGCATACATAGGAGATACTACTCTGTTCTCTCTCTTCTCCCTTGGTCAGAAATACAACACCCACTAAAAGAACAAGCCCATTCAAAGATGCCTGTCAAAACTGACCCATCAAACTCTGGCTCATATTGAGCAGAGAAAAGCTAAAACTCCCATGAACAACTTGCACATAGTAAACGTCATCTGTTTTAGTCCAGCTATTCACTTTTCTCTCATTTATAATTAAATAAATACAAAACTAAGCAAGAAGGATCCAAAGAACAAATGTTCAATCTATATTTTCAGTCACAAAATAGCAGAAGTTAAAGTTGAGCCTGAATAAACTGTTTGTTTTTTTTCCCCTTAAAATCACTAACAGGACCATCATTGGCACCTCTAGGTTCTAGCCACTCCTTGTTTGCAAATGTTAACATCTCAGAAACAACAAAGTCAGTGACTGGTTAAATTCCAGACTTCACACAGATCTCAGTACTAAGTACTACTCTTGCTCTAAGTACTATTTTTGTATACACTTTGAGCTTGTGGAATTAAGAGGAGGTAACAACATGGGTGGGACAAGTAGCAGATATCTCTTCTCCTTAAAGTTTTCCCATTCGCAAAATGCTCACTCAAAGAAATTATTGCAAACTAGTCGGTAGAGTTGATACTCAGGGTAGAGAATTTAAAACAAGGAAGAATATAGATCAGAGGTTGGCAAACTCTGACCCACAGGCCAAATCTGGGCATTAATCTATTTTGTCAATCATCTTATAAGAACATAGCCACACCCCGGTGTGTAATTTCCAAGGGCCAAACAGCTGAGTGGTAGTTGATACAGAGGCAGTATAGCCTGAAAAGCCTAAATTATTTACTATCTGGCTTTTCATGGAAAAATTTTGCTCACCCTTCCTGTTGATCAACAATCTCCTATTTGCAATGTGTCAAATCTAAAAATTTTAAAAATACTTTGGCAGCAAAACTTGAACTGGTTTGGTAGCAATGGTGCAACCTTAGCTGAATTGATCTGAGCCCATTTATAGCTTTTATCTATCCCACTGGGAATATTTGTATGATTCGTGGAAGAAATGCTGATATGCTTTATTAAAGGGAGTTGGCCCAGATCCTGCTGGTGGTGGTGTAGTGTTCACTATACATCTCTCTATACTCCAAAATACTCTGAATCCTGAAAAATATCTGGCCCCAAGAGTTTTGGATTAGATTTAGTGGAACAAAGATGTCACAACTCTGAGATAAAAGAATACTTTTTAAAAGAGATTTCATTATTGAATGTGATTAAGGGTATCAAGTATAATATGGCAATGGGAGGGCCATGAGTGCTAAGTGCCACTCAGCACTACAGGAGTTTTCAGATAGAGACAAATGCATAACATGAATGATGTGCATTTTGTACTGAGGCTCATGAGCCTCAAATCTTGCATGGGCAAACAGCAATATCGTTGATATTAAAATGAGAGCTAAATGTTAAAATAGATTTGAAATACTGCCTCTGTTATTCTATAAGAAAAGTAATATTCTTACTTTCAAGTGTCCTGCAACATTTATTTTCAGTTCTTTAAAAGCTATGATTACCAGTAGGGAAAGGTGGGAGAAGGGGATAAATTGGCAGACTGGGATTGACATATACACACTGCTGCTGCTGCTGCTAAGTCGCTTCAGTCCTGTCCGACTCTTCGCGACCCCATGGACTACAGCCCACCAGGCTCCTCTGTCCATGGGATTTACCAGGCAAGAGTACTGGAGTGGGGTGCCATTGCCTTCTCCGATATACATACTACTACATATGAAATAGATAACTAACAAGGACCTACTATATAGCACAGAACTCTGTGCTCAGTACTCTGTATGACCTATTTGGCAAATGAATCTAAAAAAATAATGGATATATGTTTGTGCATGTGTATACACACACACACATACACACACGTATATATATATATATATATCTGATTCACTTTGCAATACACTTGAAACTAACCCGACATTGTAAGTCAACCATACTCCCATAAAAATTAAAATAAATTGATTACCTCTTTAAAAATGTTGCAGTCCTACAGCATTAATAATTTTACAATACGAGGAAAAGAAGTTTCACCTAAGAAACTCATGAATCTTGGGAAATGACCAAAAGACAGATTAAAAACTCTTACATTGTAAAAGTAAACTTTAGTCAGTTTCTAAACCTGAATCTCAGGCATGGCTAGAGGAAGCGCTTTCAAAAAATCTGAGTTAACACTGATGTCTGTGTTTGTATGTGTCCTTCTTACCATCCCCAAGACAAAAGGCTTAGCAGACAGCCCCTTGATGGTGCTTTATGGCAGGTGGAAGTGGCTATAAAAACACAATACACTTGATAGGGGCACAAAATAAGGAGCAGCCTGAGTCATCAGAAAACAAAGAAGGAAAGATTCTGACTCAGAGTATTTTGATTCCAGGCAAACAATTTAATGGCACCCATAGCATGTTCAGAAGGCCCTCCACACACTGGAGTCAGAGAAGCTCAGAGACTGTAAACAAAAACAAGTCAACAATCAAGAGTTTCTTCTTTGATTAGCCAAAATAAGATGAAACCAGGGTTCAGCGTGTATTGCTGGTATCCATATCTCTACATGTCTGATTAGGGGTGGAATGAAGATTTGGATTGCTTTAGCAGTCTTATTAACTTTGGCCAGTGGATCACCCACGCAGTAATCTGGCACTGCCAGCAGACATCACACCATTCCATATGGCTTTTAACTTGGTATTGTATCCATAGTCTTTCCAAAGAATGTCTCCCTTTCTTTATAGACATCAACACAATTAATGAGAAATGCAGACATATTTTTAAAAATATGAACAAAAGCCAAACTGACAAGTCATACAAAATTGACATAAGCTGCCAAATGTGGAGGTTACATTCATTTGCACAGTTATCAAAGAGGTTGCATGCCATACAGAATGGATAGGCAGATTAATTTGATGAACTGTCTGGTATAGCATACTTTGAAATTTAGGAAAAGGCCTTCATGCCAATGCAATTACATCGATGTTTTATGGTGTCAACCATTGGCAGGACTTTTCGCCCTCAGCCAGCACTCATATATAAAATATCTCTTAATAGTATTGTCTTACAGTGGTGTGTGTATTTGTACACATATACATATGTACACATATATGGCAAGAAATTACCAACATCAGGGGTCAAAACAATCTAGGAATGGGCTAACATTTTCAAGTAAAGGACCAGATAGTAAATATTCTAAGCTCTGCAAGCCCTAGAGTCTATAACAGCTACTCATCTGCCATTGTAGTGGAAAAGCAGCCTTAGACAATATAAAAATGAATGGATGTAGCCCCCTAATCAGTGCACAGAGCTCTATGGATGCCAGATCTATGACAAAATTCAGTATTCCTGAAACTATCCTTCAGCTAGGATACTAGGGAATCAGTAATTCTGAAACCTTAAGGTTTGATTAAGGTACTTTACGGAGAAGGCAATGGCACCCCACTCCAGTACTCCTGCCTGGAAAATCCCATGGACGGAGGAGCCTGGTAGGCTGCAGTCCTTGGTGTCGCTAAGAGTCGGGGATGACTGAGCGACTTCATTTTCACTTTTCACTTTCATGCATTGGAGAAGGAAATGGCAACCCACTCCAGTATTCTTGCCTGGAGAATCTCAGGGACAGAGGAGCCTAGTGGGCTGCCGTCTGTGGGGTCGCACAGAGTCGGACATGACTGAAGTGACTTAGCAGTAGCAGCAGCAAGGTACTTTATAAACCTACAAAGTGAAAAGGTCATAATTCTCTCTGTAGGTTTTCTGATTATTTTCTATGTGGTTTATTTGGAATATTACTTAACTTTCTTGTACTCCTAATCTTAGACTTGTGATATCACTATATAGTATTAACCTCCAGAATAAAAATCAGGCGGCATGCTGAGCCATCTGGAAATTAAAGTTGAGCAGTTTCATCTGAAGGAGGTTCAGATCAGATCAGATTAGATCAGTCGCTCAGTCGTGTCCGACTCTTCGCAACCCCATGAATTGCAGCACGCCAGGCCTCCCTGTCCATCACCAACTCCCAGAGTTCACTCAGACTCACTTCCATCGAGTCAGTGATGCCATCCAGCCATCTCATCCTCCGTCGTCCCCTTCTCCTCTTGCCCCCAATCCCTCCCAGCATCAGAATCTTTTCCAGTGAGTCAACTCTTCACATGAGGTGGCCAAAGTACTGGAGTTTCAGCTTTAGCATCATTCCTTCCAAAGAAATCCCAGGGCTGATCTCTTTCAGAATGGACTGGTTGGATCTCCTTGCAGTCCAAGGGACTCTCAAGAGTCTTCTCCAACACCACAGTTCAAAAGCGTCAATTCTTTGGCGCTCAGCCTTCTTCACAGTCCAACTCTCACATCCATACATGACCACAGGAAAAACCATAGCCTTGTCTAGACGAACCTTTGTTGGCAAAGTAATGTCTCTGCTTTTGAATATGCTATCTAGGTTGGTCATAACTTTCCTTCCAAGGAGTAAGTGTCTTTTAATTTCATGGCTGCAGTCACCATCTGCAGTGATTTTGGAGCCCAGAAAAATAAAGTCTGACACTGTTTCCACTGTTTCCCCATCTATTTCCCATGAGGTGATGGGACCAGATGCCATGATCTTCGTTTTCTGAATGTTGAGCTCTAAGCCAACTTTTTCACTGAAGGAGGTTAAATCTTATTAAACCTAGATTTTGAAGGACTGTAAAGTCAGGACCATTTCTACTACTTCAAACAAAGGTATTAACATGTTTAGATGTACAGAATCAATTTAGAGATAGGTAAATAGATAGAAAGATAATAGGTAATCAGTACATTTCAGAAACAGTGGGCACACCTGGAACCCAGATTCTGTTCTCAAGAAAATGAAAACCTGACTCCTTGATGAGACAGATAACTCTAGGACTGAAACAGAATACAAGATGATCCTGGAACATCTTTTGTGCTACAAATTAAGAACATGCTCAAGGAACAATAGGGACCTGTCAAAAGGATATAGAAGCAACTTGAAGTGGCCATTACTGACCATCCCAGAACAATTTGAACAACAAAGTAAATAATGGCAGTAAGAGATTATTCCCCATTGAATAAAAAAAGAATCTATGAGCATAAAATGGTATAAGTAAGTTAATAAATAAATGAGGTGGGGAAAATTTCTTCTAAACAGTAGAACTGTGATTCACAGATAAAGAAAAAATTATATATTTTTTAAAAAATCAGTATAATAATTATTTTAGGCACAATTATCAGTAGATGCTAAATTATTATGTAAAATTGTGGTGAGAAACAGGACATCTGTATTGTTTAAATTATCTCCCGACAAAACATTTAGTAATTTTGGAAGTGGAAAATAGTGATTTATAGTAGATGAAAACCTAGCAGATAGTATCTTAACAAATGATCAAAGTTCATATCATAAGTAAGAAAACAAATCAATACCATGGGTCTTCTAATAAGGTGCATGAGAATGAAATGGTATTTCTTCATGGAATTCCTGTCAAAATGCATGACCTTAAACTAATTACCAAGAAATATTAGCAAATTTAAACTAAGGAACATTTTAGAGAATATTAGGCCTGTACTCTTGAAAATGTTAGGGTTATGAAAAACAACAACAACAAATAAAACACTGGATCTTGAACCATAAGAAAACTTGACTTTTCTTTCTTTATACAGGAGAATAGTGGGACAATTGATAAAATTGTCTTTAGGTCTAAGTGTTAGATTAACCATATTATGTTAATGATAATTTCTTTATTTTGATAAATTGTATGGTAACATTTAGAGAGAATGATAAATGCGGTGAAATATTAACATAGGAGACTCTGTGGGAAGAATATATGGAAAGTCTTTGAACAATTTTTGTAACTTTCTTTTAAGTCTGAAATTTTTCAAAATAAAAAGTTTAAAAAGGAGACTATATGAGTGTAGAGCCTGAGTGTCCATGTTTGACTCTTGGCTATGAAGTTGTTACTTTGGGCAGTGTTATGGGCTGGGTTGTATCCCCTATAAATCATATGTTGAAGTCCCAACCCCAGTCCCTCCAAAAGTCTGCCATTTGGAGATGGAGTCTTTAGAGAAGTAAATTAAATGAGGTCATAAATGTGGACTCTAATCCAATAGTAAAGGTGTCCTTACAGGAAGAGTGTATTTGGACAGAGATGCATGCAGAGAGGTCATGTGAAGACACAGGGAGAAGGCAACCTCTACAAGCAAGGAGAGAGAGTGTAAAAGAAATCAACCTTACTGGCAGCTTGATCTCTGACTTCTGCCCTCCAGAACTGTGAATAAATAAATTTCTGTTGTTTAAGTCACCCAATCTGTGAAACCTTGTTACAGTAGCCAAAGTAAACTACTATAGGTTGCCAGTGTAAAGCTTTCCATGAATATTTCCTCTTTAATAAAACAGGGGTCATAGTTATCTACCTCGTGAGATTGTTATGAGAATTCAAGGAGTCATACATGTAAAGTGTTAAAACAGAAACTGGCATACACAGTATTTAGAAATCAATAAACTGTTAATGTTACTACAATTATGCAGCTGTTCCTAACTAAATTATAGTGAAGCAGAAATAAGGTAGTGTGGTATTATGAAAAAGGGAACACAAAAAATTCCATAATAAATTAATTTACTTTTTAATCTTTTTGTCAGTTGTATTACTTATTTCCACAAGATGGTAATGGTATGATATTGAGGGATACTGCTCTTACCTATTTGCCTACTCTATCCAAAATAATAATCTACTGTTCAATGAAAATTAAGGTTTAGAAAGTCTTGTATTGGTTCCATCATTATATAGAGAGATATAATTCCTGCAGGATCCAGATAAGTCATATGAGAGGAATAAGGCTCATAAAATATATACTTTTAAAAAATGTAAGCCAATCATTGAATGTTTACTATACACTGGACACTGAGGTATGTGTTCTGCATGCATCATCTTAACCCTCATGATATTCTTTTTATTTTTTTGTACCATGCAGCATGCAAGATCTTAGTTCTCTGACCAGGGACTGAACATGTGCCCCCTGCAGTGGAAGCTCTGAGTTTTAAACACTGGAAAGCCAGGGAAGTCCCAACATTCCATCAAATTACATACTGTTTTATCATTCATTTTATAGATTTGAAAATTGAGATTTAGTGATTAAGCAATTTGTCCACTGTCAACAAGCTAATAAATGACTAAGTTGAATTTGTGTTTTCTTTTTTTTTATCCAAACCCATGATATTGTCTATTATGCTCTTCAATTCCATTCAGTTCAGTTGTTCAGTCGTGTCCAACCTTTTGCAACCTTATGGACTGCAGGACACCAGGCTTCCCTGTCTATCACCAACTCCCGGAGCTTGCTCAAACTCATGTCCATTGAGTTGGTGATGCCATCCAACCATCGCATCCTTTGTCGTCTCCTTCTCCTCCTGCCTTCAATCTTTCCCAGCATCAGGGTCTTTTCCAATGAGTCAGTTCTTAACATCAGGTGGCCAAAGTATTGGAGCTTCAGCTTTTCCATTATGCTATATGACAGCGTTATTATTGCAATCTAACACTGGGCTATAAAGATAGTTTTGTTTTTAATGGAACTTAGAACTATGCATATATAACTTCTGAAAATTGATTTGAAATACCATTTTTGTGTCAACCAAAAGATATAAAACTTTTTGTTATGTCAAATTAAAAAAAAAAATCAAAGGCAAACAACTGGAGGGAAAAGGCTGCAAATACAACAAACTTGAGAGGAAATTCTAAGCTATCAAAACAAAATAAGCAAAGTCAAGAGGAAGGCAATTCCCCAAAGGGAAAATTCAAATGACTAACAAACATGGAGAAATATTTTATTTGACTATTAAAGAAGAAAGGTAAATGTAAGCAAGTTGCTAGGCTTTTATTTGGTTCTGGTTTTTGTTTGTATTTCTATTCCATTTTACCAATAAAATGAAGGAATAAAAAGTTCAGTGTTGATAGCATGTAGATACACAGGTTTTCTCATACTTTGTTGATTGGAGTTAATTTTGCTCAATATTTCAGAAAGGACTTTTCTAATAGAAGTTAAAATACCATAAAGATGTTTATTCTCATCTAAATTACATCCCTACTGAGAATCTAGTCTATGGAAATTGTCAAATATGTTAATAAAGATGTATGCAAAAAGACACTCATTTCATATGTTTTTAATAATGAAAAATAAACAAGAAACAACCAAATCATCCATCACATTAATAGAGAAATGATAGGTAAATTCTTTTATACATAAGCTGAACTCTATGAATTGCCAATTAAAGAGGTCTAAAAATAAAAAGGTTAAATAACAAGCAGTTTTGTAAAATTCACTCTAATATATGCAATGGGTTCTTTCACATTTGTTAAATATGTTTCTGAAAAAATTGGAATAATAAGAGAAATGCTGTCATGTTATATGAGAAAATCAGAACACTAAATTGCTATGTAACATAATATCAACAATGTACAAAATTCATGGAAGAGAAACTGGAAGGAAATGAGATATCTTAGGCCTCTGAATGTTAGGATTATGGATGTTTTTCTTTCCCTAGATTTACTCTATTTTCATTAATTTATATGGTAAACCGATATTTGTAATTTAAAAAATAAAGTAAAATCACCTATTTTTAGCAAGCTATTTTTACTCAAAATTTTTAAAATACTATCCTTTTCAGTTCAGTTCAGTCACTCAGTTGTGTCTCACTCTTTGTGACCCCATGAATTGCAGCGCGCCAGTCCTCCCTGTCCATTACCAACTCCCAGAGTTCACTCAGACTCACATCCATCGAGTCAGTGATGCCATCCAGCCATCTCATCCTCCATTGTCTCCTTCTCCTCCTGCCCCCAGTCCCTCCCAGCATCAGAGTCTTTTCCAATGAGTCAACTCTTCGCATGAGGTGGCCGAAGTACTGGAGTTTCAGCTTTAGCATCATTCCTTCCAAAGAAATCCCAGGGCTGATCTCCTTCAGAATAGACTGGTTGGATCTCCTTGCAGTCCAAGGGACTCTCAAGAGTCTTCTCCAACACCACAGTTCAAAAGCATCAATTCTTCAGCGCTCAGCCTTCTTCACAGTCCAACTCTCACATCCATACATGACCACTATCCTTTTAGGTGAGTAAAATATATTTTGTGGCCTAAATGTCCATGCTTGTGCTAGCACTTATATCATTAAAGAATGAAGGCAAGTGATTTTTCAAAGTGAGTCTTATATAAATTTCTATTAACAGAAAGGCACGTATGCTGAGGATAAGGACTATTGCTATAACTGTCTCCATAAACTAAAGGCCTGCCAATATTTGTTTTGATGCTGTGTTAGAGAACTTGTTTACAGAAAAGCTGGCTGGAGTGAATTGATGAGAGTTTTCTATGTGATGATTGACATTTGCATCCCTGTATTTGTATATTTATATTCAGATTGGAGATGTTCACTGAGTAGACATGTTTGAACTCTTCCTTCATCCCATCCTTGACATATAAGTATTGAGAATCTGTCATTAAAAAAAAAAAGAACTTAAGTGGTTATATACTCAAATTGTTAAGGACTTACCTGAGAGACTTACCTGGCTGTCATTTCTTATTTCTGTTAGTTTTGTGTGGGATCTCTGATTATTCTGCAGGCAGAGGTTCATCTATTATGATGCTCGTACCCTTTTTCAACCAAGTCTAAGGACTTTCTTCTCACCATACTGCAGCAAACAGAAGCACCGTGCTGCAATGGACTGATGTCAAGAGAGTAACTTATTATAAAACAATTCTGCTTATAAGGTTGTTCTAAAGAAGGAAGAAAAGTATCATTTTGCCTCTATTAGTTCTCTAGATATCATGAACTAATTCAAGTAGGAGTCAGCTGTGTATCTGGGAGAAGTTATGGAATAACTTTAGATTGAACTCTAGGTATCTTCAGAGCTATAGTATGAACTTCTTTGCAATATTGTCAAAGATCTGTATTTTCAAGAGAGTTCTTGTGAGATTTCTAATTTATAACAGAAGCGGCAAGTGTCTTCAGAAACCACCTCTCAGTTCTTTAGGAAGAGTCTTCATTCTGGATATTCTCCTCTACCATCTCATTCAGAATCTTAATTCATCTATTAGTCCCTTTCCACAGTATGGTCAATTTGAAACTCTCTAATGGCTCTTTGTCTAGACTAGAGGCTCAAATATACTCAAGTATGTCCTATCTTAAAAACAAATACAAGCCTCTTTTGACTATAAGTTTTCCTCTAGCTATGTGCATGCTAAAGTCGCTTCAGTCATGTCCGACTCTTTGCGACCCTATGGACTGTAGCTCTCCAGGCTCCTCTGTCCATGGGATTCTCCAGCCAAGAATACTGGAGTGGGTTGCCATGCCTTCCTCCACGGGATCTTCCTGATCCAGGGATTGAACCCTGGATCCCGGATCCTGTCTCATGTCTCCTGTATTGGCAAGTGGGTTCTTTACCACTAGCATGACCTGGGAAGCCTTCTCTCCTTTCCTTCAGGCTCAGTTTTCCAGGAAAAATGATCTATCCTCTCATTCCTTCCTCAAGCCATAGTCATTATTCCAGGTCCCCACCATTTTGTTGACGATGATATATTACCAAATCAAACTGCCACCTTTTATCTTCCTTCCTAAATTTTACTTTCATAAAGTTCAGCCTAAATGATTCATGTTTTTACGTGCCAAATACAGTATGAAAGGTAATAGAAGTACTATGAATAAAAGAGAAAACATCTGTTAATGTCTTTGTTTTTCTTCCCTTTCCTCTCATTCTTCAGTTCTGCCAGAAGACAAATCATACACACAAAAACTACTCATTTCAGCCCTATCCTTGTTTATCATTTCTGAATCTGAACAAGCCTGCATGGGGATATTCACTCCCTTTCCTGCTGATGCTATAGTCTCATAAAGGGGAGGAAGACAAAGTCAGGACACCTAGTCCAAGGTGTGTTAACAACAGTGGGGAAATAGATGTGACTGACACCAATGGTGACACTGTGTGTGGGGGTGGGGATGGAGTATCCCCCTGAGGAATAGCTAGACATCTCTCTCCTCCAGAGGAATATGCATCCATGCAAAATATATGCCTATGTTCTTAGGCACTGGGAATAATGCAGTGAATAAAACAAACAATAATCCCTGCCCACATGGAGTTTACATTCTGGGGGGAAATTTCTGCTCATACCACCTGTCTCAGATCTGCAGGATCAGAAGCCTAATGAACAAGCACCCATATTGAGTTCAATTTTTCCTTAAGTTGGTATGGAAAACTCAAGCGACCTTTTTGGCCAACCAACTAGATATAAATTAACCCCAGAGAAACTGGTGAGTAAAACCAGAATGTTAATGTGGTGGAAAATACTAGTTGCTTGGAAGAGAGGTCATTGCACCAGCATGATTAGTACATTCCCTCTCTGTAGTCTGCAGTCAAGCTACTTGAAAAAGCAAGACCACAAGCAGAATTTTTTTTTTTAATTTTAAAGATTGCCAATGTATTTATTTACAATAAAAATGATGAGACAACCTAGATGTTGCCCATGTAACCATCCTATTTCCTCCTTAGAGAACCAAATCTAACCATGGTAAGCATGGACTCAGAGCAAAGAAGTTAATGAGGTAAACTAGAGGTTAGAAGCATGAGGCTTAGCTAGACTCATCCGTCTCTAATAGAGATAATCTTGCTCATAGGACTTGAACATTCAAAGCCTAACAGCCTATACTTCCTCAGTCCTAGATGGAACTTGGAAGATTACTGTCAACTTTTCTTCTACAAAGCTTTCGATTATGCTTATTAGCATTTCTGAAAAAAGAAGATGTCAATCATATCAAAGTACAGTCTTATAAGCCTAGGAGCCATTAAGTCTCTTGAAGGTAACTTTGCTGAACAGGGCTCCAATCCTTATGTGTAAATTGGAAGAATTAGTTCTCAGGGCACAGTTTTATTTGCCTTGTGTTCTCTATGAAAACAGTACAAACTTTGATAAGTCTTAAACAAACTCTCTGTGTTTAGTTGTCTTCAAATGAGCAAGTTGAATCCTAGCATCACCGTTTCTTCTAGCTCTAGGGTGGAGACAAACTGATGTTGGTACCACAGTTGGGTTCATTTGAGAAAGAAGTTTATGTAAGGTTGACTAGGGCACTGTAGCCAGGTTGCGGCCAGGAAAAGGGTGTTGAGCACCTAGTCTAAAGAATAAAAAACAGAGTTAAGTCAGAAATTAGAAGTAATCAAGTATGGGTAACTATTCAGAACTAAGGTAGTATACGGATAAGCTGAACTCTTTTAATATATGTATGTATGTATTTTCAGTAGTTCCCAATGCTATCAGACTCAATAATTCTTTCCTAAAACATATTTTGTTATATGTTATCATAGGACAATCAAATGTTTGAAATTATATAGAGTCACTAGTGCATGTCAAATAGCTATAAATGCAGGCAGAGAAGTACAGGTGGATTAAGTGGTGAATCCAACACCATAGGCTGGTCAGTGATGTGACTGTCCAAAACGGCAAACAATTCACTGGCATCACCCCCAGTGAAACAAAGTATGCTCTCCTTTGACTTACAGGGTGGTAACACTCTGGAAAAAGTCAGTGTATGTTGAAATTGTGCCAAATATGTAAGTGTTAAACTAGAATTTGTTCTAGGTGGGATTAGTTGCAGACTTACAGGCAGTTGTTGTAGGGAATTTTAAGGTTTTGTAGGAGAGAGGGGAGTTCATTTTGCATTACCTAGAAGCCTTGGCCAAGATCATTGTGATAACCAATAATGCTTCCTAAGATTTCAAAATATACTGTAAGAGGCAAGATTACTCTTCATCTCTTGCCCCCATTCCCTTGATGGGTATTGTTAAGAATATACACAGTGAATGAATTTTAAATTTTACCGAATGTTTTACTGTCATCTATTATGATGATTCTGATTTTTCTATTAATGTCTATAGTACACTGAAAAAACCTGAAATATCCCTACATTTTTAGAATAAATCTCACCTGGTAATGGTGTACTCTGTTTTACCAATGTTTTATTTAATCAACTAAATTCATAAATGAGTTTGGTATAAACTTTCTCTTTTAAAATTTATCTTTGGCTCTCAGAACAGTGTTCTTTTCTTCATTTAAATAACTTTCCTAAAATCAAATGCAGATATTTGCAAAAAAAAAGTTACTTCTATTTAATATCATGATACTGCTATTAAACATTTATTTATAAAACAAGAATCTGTGCAATGGAGGAACATGGATTTTTTAAAGGAAGCTTGCAGGCCTGAATATCCCTGAGCTTCAAATTTTATGTTTTTGGATCCTGGTGACAGCCTCCTGTCACTGATTCTCAGGCTCCAGTTATTCCACCGCTGTCCAAACTTTTGGGAGAAAGGCACACCATTTATTCACTGAGATCACAGTTAGACTTCATTTGAACAAGACATACCAAAAATTTGTATTTGTTCCATCACCCTTCCCCTCACTTCCTAAGCTCAGAAATTCAACAGAGATGGAGATCTCCCCAGCTGGCCATTCAATGCTTCCAGTTCACCTTAGCATTGAAGCCATAAGATTTGGCTTCTACTTGACTTCCCTGGTGGCTCAGACAGTAAAGCGTCTGTCTACAACGCGGGAGACCTGGATTCAATCCCTGGGTCAGGAAGATTCTCTGGAGAAGAAAATGGCAACCCACTCCAGTACTCTTGCCTAGAAAATCCCATGGACGGAGGAGCCTGGTGTCCATGGGGTCGCAAAGAGTCGGACACGACTGAGCGACTTCACTTTCACTTTCCTCAACTTGACAGTCCAAATTCCCCCAAAGTAGGAATTTTAGTAAATGCTTTTTAAAAAGAGAATTGTGGGTAGCAGAAAAGGATATAAAAACTTACTGTATCTTCGAGTCTGATTTCTTTAAGAGCCTGGCCCATGAGCCTGTTTATTTTCAAGGCTGTTCAGCTTTCAAGCGGCATAATGTGTGAGGGGGTGTGTATCTATGTGTGTGTGTGTCTGTGGTGTCTGTACATGTGTTTGCTAGGCAATATATTTATGAACTGTAAGTATAATTTACTCTTTTGTCAAAGAGTCGATCAATATGGGACTTGTTTTTTTGCACATTTAAAAATTTTGTCAGGTAACTCAATATGGGATTTAAAATGAAATGGAAGAAAGAAAAGATGATTAAGGGGGTTATCAAATCACCAGTCCTTCTATTCCTTCTGGAATGGTCCCTGTTCTGGACTTCTTATATAACCTGTAGAGGCACTAAGATATTTTAATATATATAAGGCAGCCCACTGGAGTCCCAATACTATACATTTCTAGACAACAGCATTAGATAAAAGAAAAATGTTTAAAATATCAACTAATGATCTGAAGAGCAGGTGTTATTTTGGAATTTCTTGGGGTTTTAAACACAAACCAGGTGTTACAAGGACGTGATAATTTGAATATTTGATACATCTTGGCATCTGCCTGCAAGAATCAGACCCAAGAGATGAATTTTCCCCAGTAGCAAGAGTGCTAAGACTCCCTTACACAGCATTCATCAACGGAAGTCATCATTTTAATATCATTAAACAGTGTATAGACTCCTATAAGGATGGCAGTTTGCAGCATCTTGAGAAGTACTAGATCTTTCTAACCTTGGGAGCTGTCATAGAACATTTACCCAGTGGCTGAGGGAGGACCCCACCCTTTAAGATTTTAAAAATAAGTTAACAGGAGTCTTGCCACATCCGCCAAGAGATTAGTGCCTTGGAATAAAATACCGGTCACTGGTCATCATTACTGGGGTCATGGCTCTAAATCATCACTCTCTTGTATTCCTCTATGGCCAGTGTCCTCGGGAATGTTCTGTGTGCAGGAGACATATAACAAATATTTCTCACTGATGTTTTGGCTGTCCCCATGTGAAGGGAAGAAAATAACCTCAATAAAACCACCTTGTAGTGGCTGAAAACTCCCTAGCCTTCGAGAGTAATGTCCGTTTTTAGTGCACTTGCTAAAAATGAAACAAA
The DNA here is from genome assembly GCF_027580195.1 of Bos mutus. Classification (NCBI taxonomy): domain Eukaryota; kingdom Metazoa; phylum Chordata; class Mammalia; order Artiodactyla; family Bovidae; genus Bos; species Bos mutus. The sequence goes on from NC_091627.1 coordinate 64,815,591, forward strand.
TTAAGCTGGTCAGATTCAGAAAAGCCATCATCTCTTGGGGCTTTTTGGAAACATTTTCAGAAGCTTTTGTATCGTACAACAGAATCTGTTTCTAAAAATACTTATTCATTCAAAAATATGAAAAATCTACCCACAAGTCCAATGATTATTCTACTCTGGCCAATAAAATTGCCTTCTCTTGAGTGATTTTTTCCCCCCTCCTCTCTTCTCAAACACAAAACTCCAGAACCCAGAACACTGTGATTTTTAAAATAAGAAGATCTGTTCTCATAGAGAGAGATGGATAGCTTATTTCAACCCTAGACAATAATCCTCATTTCTCAAAGACTCACTGAACAACATTGTTGTCATTGTTTATATCACAAAATGTTCTTTCCAAAGGACTTTCAAATAAATAAATAAACTGTAGGATTTCTGCACACTCAGAGTCAACCTGTCAAGTCCTCAAATAGTTAAGTTGAGCAGTTTACTTAGAAAGGCTGACAAATTTGCTTCACTTCAAAATATCATTAACACCAATAACACATTTGCCCAAGCCTATTTCTAAGTTGTAAAAAAAGATTGCTACAGATTAAGACCCTTGATATAATGCTATAAGCTCCTAACAATGGTATCTTTTATAGTGAAGAGCTACTGCAGACACAAATTGCCCTCTTTCCTGCACCTTTTTCACAAAAATCAATATTAAAGTAGTATCTGCCTTAACTCCCCCATACACTATATGAGAAAAAACCACAGCCATGCTTAGGACAGTTTAGGTCAATAAAGAATCAATACTGTGGTTGAATCTGAAGAAAGATAAAAGACTTAGAACTCTCTATACAGAGACCCATTGTTTTCTCTCTATTCTGCAAAACAGCAGAAGGGCATCACTAGTCTGCGCTTGTTGTGGGCTGGGGCGGGGGGGAGTAGATATTTTTCTTCTCTCTTTTAAGGTCAGTGTGCATTAAGTGTTGGTGAAAAGTAAAGGGGGTATAGCCTACAAAGGAGGAAAAGGATTGTGGAAACTATTCCTTCTATGAGATTTTTTGGTCTCTTCTCTAAACAGTTCCTTCATGGGTGGGGGAGGGGGCGGGAAGTGGGGATGTGTATAAAGGAGCTTGTTACACAGATCCCGTGGTAAAAATGAGATCTGGTGATACCAAGAAAGAGAGAGGTGGAGAGTCTGGATTAAAAGCTTGGCTATGTTGTGTGTGTGCAATACTTTGGCCACCTGACGTGAAGAGCTGACTCATTGGAAAAAACCTGATGCTGGGATAGATTGAGTGCAGGAGAAAGGGGTGACAGAGAATGAGATGGTTGATCTCTGACTCATCACTGACTCAATGGACATGAGTTTGAGCAAACTCTGTGAGATGGTGAAGGACAGGGAAGCCTGGTGTGCTGCAGTCTGTGGGTTCACAAAGTAACATATGACTTAGTGACTGAACAACAACAATGTTGTGTGGTCTTGGGCAAGTTACTTTACTTATTTTTTAAGCCTCAGTTTCCTCATCTGCAATAAAATCAAAGATAACAATACAAGCTGACTTTTAGAATGTGTAATAGCTATTAAATAGGCTTACTAATATCTTAGCACATGGATAACTAGTTCTCAGCACTCTGGCTATTAGACAGGACCACATGACAAATTTTGACCAATGAACTGTGGAGGAAGTGATGCATTTCACTTCCACGCTGAGTCAGTGGGCAGCCTTGCCTTTCTCTCACTCCTTAAAATGGTAAACTTGGAGGTCTTTTGTTGAGCAGTGGGACCACTAGATCAAAGCCTCCTATGTCTCTGGGACAGCACACACAGGATGATTGTCCTAGAGGGTCACTCATATCTGCAGGATTACCATGACACTGGTATCATTAGAATTAGACTTATGGAATTTATGGTCAATATTTTTTTCCTTTCTTTCCTGGAGCTACATTTCTTCAGCAATATGTATATCCCATACTTTTCTTATTTCATGCCCAAAGGTTGAGACAGATCTTCTTTAGTGGTCTATACATTTTTCTCCCTTAGATTGAGTTGCAAAAATGTTCCTTGCAACTTCTCTCATTCTGCTTACTATAAACATTGAGTAATATCCTTCCCCAGCTTGTTATTGTTTCAGGATGAATAATCAGAGAAAATTGCAGTGTACTATTTAGTCATTTAATTAGACAGAATTATTGATTAAGTTTCAACTAAAGGTTCCCTGCTCCCTTTTTTTACCTTCTCTGATTTCTAGAGAAGTTGAGCTAATAAACACATGGAGAAGAGAAAGATGTTACACACCTCCTGTTGTCTTGAGGGCACTCAGCACTCAGCCTGGGACAGGTATCTCACCTTTCTGACTGCCACTGTCACTGACCTGGGCACCTGGGGTGACAGCTGAAGCTCTATTCTACTGGAACCACAGTGGAATAAGCCTGGTCAGCATACCAGTGAGGGTCTTCCCTAATGGCTCAGCGGGTAAAGAATCCATCTGCAATGCAGGAGACACAGGAGATGTGGGTTCAATCCCTGGGTTGGGAAGATCCCTGGAAAAGGAAATGGCAACACATTCGGGTATTCTTGCCTGAAAAATTTCATGGACAGAGGAGCCTGCTGGGCTACAGTCCAAAGAGGCAGAAAGAGTTGGACATAACTGAGTGACTAAGCAACATACACCAGTGAGCTGTGGTCTGTGCAGTGCAGCATGACCACATCAGCCAACCAGGAAACTCTTGCCCAGGGCAGATGTCAAGCGAGTGGGAAACTGGGACACAAGTATAAAGTAGTTCTGTCCTGGGCAGAGCAGCAATTGAGATTATGCCAGCTATGGACCCCATTTGCTTAGAAGCAGCTTGCAAGTGGGCTCATGTACACACTCTGGCTTCCGACAGACTTGTGACCATATCAGGTTGAGCTGCTTTCTAACTGGCCAGTCTTTGACTACTTCCTTTTCCTCTCCAAGTTTTGATTTTCTCATCTCTAAAATCCTGGTGTTATTAACCTCACTGGGCTATTGTGAAGATTAAATTAGATGTTATAAGTAAAGGACTTTACACAGTGACAGGATAACAGTAGCTGTTAGTCCTTTTTTTTTTTTCCTTTGAAGACCCTTAAAGTGATGCATTGAATCTGGACTCCAGGTGGGAAAGAAAGAAACTGAAAGAAGAAAAGTATAGTCACATTTATGTATTCCAGGCTTATGTCTTAGGTAACTCTTCTGAGAGAAAGGGAGAGAAAACAAACAATGTGTGTACAATAGCGGATTCAATGTATTTCTGCTGGAGGAGGAGGAGGTTGTAATATTTGGGGTGACAGGACAGCCACCGGCATCCTGCTGTGCTGAACCCCCGTTCCGATTCTTGGGGGTTCACTGGAGTCAAAGAAGCTGAGACGCACTTCATCTCCTTGGGGGTTAAGCCACCCATCAGTCATGTTCCTTCTCTGGCTCACTGCTCTGCAGAATCATTGCTCTTGCAGCCCCCATGTAGTACTTATGTCAACTCTGCCAACTGGTTTGGGACAGGCTTAACATCAAAGTCTTTTATTTGGATTTTCCCTTCATCTCCAACTGACTCCATCCCAAACTCAATTTCCTCTTTCCTCTTTTTCAATTAACTACAGTTGCCCACAGCTGGGGAGATAGGAGGAGATACTAGGGGCATACATCTGTCATCATTTATGTGGTAGTGTATGGGGTATGCTGGCATTCAGATCCCTAATAGAGTCTGTCGGACTCAAATAATTCTAGACATATTTGATTTTTGCAAAAGATAGAAGCAATACACAATGAGCCTTTACATCAACCACCCAAGGGGGCATTTAGAGAGAATTTCCAATCTATTCATGATCTGTTATTCCCAGCCCCAAAAGTTTCCATGTTAGAGCAGAATACCTTGGGACTCCATATGTTATGGGAACCCAGCAGAACCAAAATGAACTGAAAGAAGAATGCATTAGATTCAAATATGGGATGAAACAGTATGCTAGGAGCCCTTGTTTCATTGTCTCTACCTGGGACCCTGGGACAACACAGCCGTCTCAGCCCCATTCAAGTGTGACATTTCTTTTGAATATGACAGTGGCAGCGACCTTGTCATTAACTGATGCTATGAGCAACATTTCAGCTTTCATAATTCAGTTAATTTTCAAGCCACTGGTTACTGAACCCCCAGTATAATTTTCATATAATTAAACCACACACACACATTCTTACCCACAAAACATCCACAAAAGTGACAAACAGCAGAGGAAAACAAAATTGAAAACCCAGAAAATCTAGAGACAAGATTCAAATCTGTTTTTGGTTTTCTTTTATTACAGGCATGTATATGTGGAAGGGAGATGCAAAAAAGTCAGCTGGAGCTGAAGAGGGAGGGGAGCAGGGCTAGTTTCTCCATTTCTATTAGTATTAACACACAAAAATGAAGTACAGCTTGGCATTCTCTCTTTGATGACCGATTACATATTCCATACAACATGAGGGGATAATATATTGGGTAAAGGAACATAGCATTTTCAATTTAGATACTGTTTCCAACATTTTATGGAGGTCTAACAAAGAACTTTTAGGTTATGTCTTCATGATACCAAGGTTTTCTTTGAAAGTTTAACATTTCAACAATGTACTTAAATATCCAGTAACTGAAATTTACATAATGACTTTTAAGGAGAACAACTAGTTTCATTTGTAATAGCAGAGGTTTGAATTCATGCTGAAAAAAATCAGTATATCAGAAAATGTGTTTGTTTCATATATAGGTCAGGTGAAATCTGCCAAGTATTAGTCCTCACCATGGTGTTCTCTGAGCTTTTTATTTGCATGGGCAGCAATACAAAATTCAGAAAATTTAGTTTCTTTCCTAACTGGATATGATCTTTTCTCACCTACATAATCTTATTTTTCTCAAAGTGACTTGTCATATCACTATGAGTCCTTCTCTCTCTTGACCTTGTTTAAATAACATCACAATTTTAGGATATTTTATCTGCTGCTAAGAGACATTCAAATTAATATTAGCCTTATGCTGATACTGTGTTTCAGAGGGAAAATGCATATGAAACTTAGGGATTTGAGAGGATTATTAACCAGATTGTAAATCCCTTGAAATCAGTTTTATTTCCTCTCTCTGTTCTTTTTTTCTCCCTTCACTATCATTCTCTTTTAATCTCTCACTTTCATAGCCCCATCTGCCCTTTATAATTCCCTATTTGTACTCAGTGGGCAGAAAAAAAGAAGAAAATAATAAATATCAAAGAAATGTTATTTTAAAATCTTGCGGCCTCACCTCTCTCATATGCAAATAAGGTAAACAGAATCTGGCCCAGATTTACACAGTGGGTCAGTTACAATCCCACCATTTACCAAGAGCTCTGCTTAGTTGTGGGAACGAAACCACCTGAGCCTTAGCATCATACTCTGCTTGTGCTTGGAGTGATCAACCCTGCTGCTGCTGCTGCTAAGTCGCCTCAGTCATGTCCGACTCTGAGCGACCCCATAGACGGAAGCCCACCAGGCTCCCCCGTCACTGGGATTCTCCAGGCAAGAACACTGGAGTGGGTTGCCATTTCCTTCTCCAATGCATGAAAGTGAAAAGTGAAAGTGAAGTCGCTCAGTCGTGTCCGACTCTTAGCAACCCCATGGACTGCAGCCCACCAGGCTCCTCTGTCCATGGGGTTTTCCAGGCAAGAGTGCTGGAGTGGGGTGCCATCACCTTCTCTGGATCAAACATGCAGTGTGGTAGAAAGCATTGGGTTGGCCAAAAAGTTTGTTCCTATTTTTCTGCAACATCTTATGGGAAAACCCAAATGAATTTTTTGCCCAACCCAATATAAGTGCCCCAAACTTGAAGTAATTTAAAACAAGAGTAGTAAAAATTATTGAATGCATTGCTGTTGTTCAGTCGCTAAGTCATGTCTGAGTCTTTGCAACCCCATGGACTGCATCATGCCAGTTTTCCCTGTCCCTCACTATCTCCCAGAGTTTGCCCAAGTTCATGTCCGTTGAATTGGTGATGCTATCCAACCATTTCATCCTGTGCTGCTCTCTTCTCCTTTTACCTTCAATCTTTCCCAGCATCAGGGTCTTTTCCAATTAAATGCATAAATGATAGTACAAAATGATATACAGTGACTTGTTAACATTGTTTTTTTTTTTCAGTGGGATTTCTTTCACTAATAATGTTCAGAGTACTTTATGTCTCCCAAATCAGTATGAAAAGTGGGTATTTTCTTCCTTTGCCTTTATCTTTATTATTTAATTTTGTCACTTAACTCACTGTGTATCTACTAGGCTTTGGGATACTTGGAAAGGGGATAATCTCTTAATAAGAGGACTGGGAAAATCAATAGGTATGGGCCCCAGGCTCACCAGCAACTCAACTTCCTTATTTGTTTTCTTTGCTATTGTTATACATTATTTTGTGAAGATTCAAGGCATCGGAATGACCACCCTCTGAAACAAGAACTGAACAAAAGAAAGCTGCTCCCCAGCCAACTGTTCATGTTTCAGAGGAAGGGAGAGACCTTCCCCAATTCTCCAGAGAGCTGAGCCCACCATCTAATGGATCTCGATGTTGGAAAGACTTCCATGATACCCATCTCACATCCTCCTCTTCTGAATTTCTTCTCATCACTCTCAGTTAGAGCCCAGTTTCAGGTGAGCTAATTTTCCCCTCTCCTCCAGTTCCATGCCTTCCTGATTTTAGCAGATGCCTATCAGCTTCCCCCTGGTCTCTGCTTAGCCAAGCTCTACACATTAATTCTTTTAATCTTTCCTCATAAATCAGTTTATCAGGGCCCTTAATCATTCTTGACAGATGATTTATCCAATAGTTTACCATCAGAATGTGAGATCATTGTCTTTGAAAGTGTATCAATATAAATTATTTAAAAAGCATTATTAGTACTGAGTCCTTGGAGAGAGAGGCAGAGAGAAGCACAATGTCTTTAATGAGAGCTAGGACAAGAATTCCAGAGTCTTAAGTGAAAATACGCAAATAATTGTCATGTTATCCAGAACTATGAGCCAAAACAAGGAAAATCAGCTTTCCCACTTCATGGAAAGTAAACATAAGTGCTGACTATTTAATACTTCGTGTAGTAGTTAAGTCAAGGAACTTTTTAAAAAAGTTTTACTGCAACTCTTAAAGAACGAACAAGTTCTCGTAATAAAAGCCAGCTATATTCCCGGGCAGTGCTTGCCTCACCTTCATGCTCTTGGCAGGGGTACTTGTGAAGGAGGTGGAGGGAAGAAGAAAAAGAACACTGTATTTTCTGTTCAGGACTGCATATAAACTTCCCAACAAGGCCTAGGAATTTTTCAAAAGCTCTCTGATCTTTTTATAGCCTGACATCATATTCCTCTACAGTGACATCATGGCTTTTAAGGATTGGAGCTCAGTGGCACTAGTATCTTAAAATGCTCCCAACCCATCAAAAATTGGCATTTGATACTTTTCCTTAACAACCGTAAGTTTCCAAAGTTTTCTTTGGATTTTGAAGACTTCAACCTTAGATCCCAGATAAGTTTCTATGTGTTTACAAACTGTGAGGCCAACCCTGTGAATAGCACCCTATAAAAGAGGCCTGGCTGGCAAGGTGGCTTTACTGGAGGGAAGTTGGATGGAGAGCAAGAAGAGAGACAAAACGGAACACAGGGTGGTTTCAAGCAGCAAGACGCTCTTTTTCTCCAGGTTCATCCATTCGCACATCCTTCACCATTCCCTGTGTGTCTGTGCTAACCAGTAATTTTCCCCACAAGACCAAAATAGAAAAAAAATCTGATCTTCCCCATGATATATGAGAACTGATGCTACTGGGCTCCTTTCCCAGAGACAGAAGCACAGCATCCTTGTTTCTAAAAGACCTCCAAGGCAGATGGAGATTCTGTGTGGCATGGTCTCCAGCAGGCAGAGTAGAGACTCCCTACTCTTCTCCCTTCTCTTCCCTTCCCAAGAGAAGCTAGTGGAGCAAGGTGGTGGGATTGGAACCCTGAATCCCTCTTGGTGCCTGTGAGAACAGCCTCTCTTTCTGCAGGAAGCAACACATCCATCACTTTTATTGACATCTTTTTATATCCATCATGGTCTTTTATGTGTCCTACTGGGCATGATTGGCACATGGCTTCACCAACTGTAGAAACTCCAACATAAGGTCAACAGCCCTGCTCCTTCAGGGAAAGAAAGGCACTGCTCATGCACTCAACTGCTGTGGCAGCATCAAGTTGCTTTAAAAGTGGCTAAGCATTCCCTTCAGTTTCTGCACTTACTGTGTCAGGGAACACTTCTGAACAGTTTTGAACTGGCACCCAGCCACCACACTCTGAGCAGAGCAATGCCAGAAGACTAACTAGGCCAATGGGCCAAATGCACCATTTTTGTAAATAAGTCTTTGTTAGACACTTACGAATTATCCAGGGCAGATTCTTCCCACTACCATGGCAGAAGTGTGTAGTTGTGACAGAGTATGTGGCCTGAAGCCTGGCCTATTTACTCTCTGGCCCTTTAAGAAACACTCTGTGGACCCCTCTTGAACTAGGATATACTAAGTAGCAGGAAGGTGGAGTAAATTTCAGATAAGTGTACACCACCCAACTGGATGGCACACCCTCTCCTTCCAAGAAGAGACAAGGTTTGGTATTTCTTGAAGACTGTTTGCCCTGACCTGGACTGTTCTTTCTAGAAAGGAAGATGCCAAGGTGTTTGCTTTGTACTTCAGTACACAGGCCTAGGGAAGATTTACACACCAATTGTCAAGAAGAAAGCCTTTCCGGACCGTGTGTGTGCGCGCGTGCGCGTGTGCGCATGCCTTGCACGCTCCCCGCATGTGGGTATATAAAACCATTCCAAGGCCAAACCAAGTCACGACAAACTTTCTGTGAGAATAACCAGCTAGAGCCCAGTGGCCATGTTCATAAAGGAGTCCTTTTGTTAAAGAAAGCCACTCTGGACGAAGGAGGGAAGGGGCAGGGAGGAGGTACAGCCTGCCTGTAAGAGGGCTCTAGAGCTTCAATCAGAAACAGCTGTGACCAGTTTAATGCTATCACAGGGCTCGTATAGAAGTGACATCACACAGAACTAAAGCTTGGCCAAGGAGTTTTACTGGCAAATACCTTAAACTCTAAGGATTTGGTTACAAATTTGTATGTGGCATATGTTTTCTGAATGAATTCACAACTGGGAGCCAACACCATATCACATCCCCTCTTGTAACTCAGGGGGCTGTAAACAGGGTGGTGAGGTTTTTTTTATGCTTTGAATTAAAATCTTTATTAATTTTCAGCTAAAGGGAAGTAAATGAATTTGCCATCATCCCAGTTTATTACATGTCTAACTAGAAAGATTTTCACAATCAGACCAGTATCCTGGCCAAGTAGGAGGAATGGGGAGGCACTTTATATTCTAATTTCAAACTGCAGGGTGTCCCAGGTGTACTGTATAGGATTTCCTGTAATTTACCAGCAAAATAAGCAGTCTACAGGAATGTGTTTGCCATACTGTACATTTGTATTAATTACCCAGCAGGATAAAGTGATTTCTTTGTGATAGAAAGAGATGTGGATCTACAGGAAAATCATTAAACCAAACTGGGAAAAACAGACACTTTTCTGTTGTTAAGCAGTTTGGCTGGATTCAGGATTGGAGGCTGGGAGTAGGTAATTGGTAGCATTTTTCTCATACTCACTCAATTTTCTCCAGGAAAAGAAAAATAGCCACTCCAACCAAAACTAGCAAGCGTACTTGGAAGTGCCTGCCTCTGAAGTGTCTTGGGAAGTCTGGTTCACGGTCCTTTCCTCCAAACAGTATGATCTCCTCAGATGATAACTCAGGATATGCAAAGTTACAACAAGGAGGCAAAGGAATCAAAGTTTAGTGGACAAGACAATGAGTACCAGAAAGTTCAGTGGTGGAGACAGAACTGCAATATTAAGTGGTAAAGAAAGCTTTATTGATAGGGCCGGATGTAGGTGGATCGCCCAGGAGAAGTGCAATCTAGGTTGTTGTCACTATTCAATGGCTCAGTCCTGTCTGAGTCTTTGCAACCCTTGGGACTGTAATCCACCAGGCTCCTCTGTCTAGGGAGTTCTCCAGACAAGAAAACTGGAGTGCCATTTCCTTCTCCAGGGTATCTTCCCGACCCAGGGATCGAACTGGTGTCTCCTGCATTGCAGGCGAATTCTTTACCACTGAGCCACCAGGGAAACCCATAATCCAGGTAGACCTGGAGAATGGGAATTCCAGGCAGTGAGGGGCAGCAAGGAAGGAAGGATGTAAGATGAGGAGCCAGGTATGAGCCACAGGGGTTCAGGTGGTGGAGCATGGCTAGAGAGGACTCAGGATGAGCTCAGTGTGGGAACATTGAAAAGAAAGGAGGGAGTGGGGCCAGGAAATAACCATTGTTGAGCACATACTTTGTACCAGGTGCTTGATGAGCTAATTAAAGCATCACAATTTTTTGACATTGGTATTACCATCATCCCCATTTTAGCAATGAGGAAACTGATGTTCACAAAATGTAAATCACTTATCCAAGGTCCTGAGACAATTAAGGGAAATAGCCATATATTCAGAACAACATCTCTTCACTCCAATGTGCATTTTTAGGCAAAATGACTTACAGCCCTACTTGCCCGCCAGAATACTACTTGGAGCTGTAAAATACAGTCAGCGTTTAATAGCCACTCCGGGAGATTCTGGGCAGGGGTTGGGGCCTTCCTCTGAAGGTGTTTCTGAAGCTCAGGCAGTATTGTGGACTTTCCCCCCACACAGTGACCCTGTTTGACTAACTTCTGTACTTTGCCACAACCCTACTGACCCTCCATGCCCAAGGAGCTCTTTGCATCCACCCTAAGTAATCTGATTGCCATCACCTAAGCTTCCAGGCCATTTTTTCAAAAGTCCTCCACAAGCTAGAATTTCCACTGACAATGGTGTGAGATGAGTCAACAAAGTAGTTTCTGATCTCTGTCCTTGTATAATATGCACCTTCACCTGAGTTTCAGAGGAAGCAGACACCAGGCAATGGTGAATGTGCTTTGGTTTGCTTAGAAACTGAAAACCCAGGAAAGCAAAGTGAGGGAAAAGAGGGCATGAGAGGGGAAAATGGGGAGCACTGCTGAGCTGGCTGCTGCTGGCCTCATGTCCCTGTCATCTGCTTGATCCTGAAAGGACCCTGTGTGACACTGTGTCTCACAGAACTTGATTAGTGTGCATGTAGATTTACCTGCCAGCTTCTGCCTATACCATTGGTCAAAGGCTCGTTCCACGGGGCATTAGATTCCCCACACTCTATGGCCGTGCACACGACTCCTCGGTGGCCCTGTAGCATCACTCACACTGGAATTAACACAGGCAAAAGCCAGGGCGAGGGGAGGATGCAAACAGACCTGTTGATTCCCAAAGTGGTAACTGTGTGGCCAAAAGCTTCACCAATGATCTGAGGTCACCTCAGGTGGCACATGTGATGCCTCACACTCAGGCATATGTGCCTGAGTGTCCAACTTGTATGATTAAGGCTATTCTCCTAATTCCATGAAACGATCATTTTTAAAATCCTCAGAGAGTTATCTAAAAGACAGCACCATGGTACTAGAAGAATGAATAATAAGACACTGAACAAGAACTCCAAAAGATCCAAAGCACCTTCCCCTGCCCTCCCAGGTCTTTTCCTGAGATGCATCGGGGCCACATTTCATCTTAGATGAACGTGGGGCAGGCATACAGAGCAGACTACTTACCAAATAAGACCCTTTGATATAGGCATGTCAACTGATATAAAAAAATAACCATGCTAGGGAATATCTGTAGCCTTCACCAGGAGAAGGCATGCAATCATGTCAGAATGTGTTTCTCCCCACTTCAATATTTTCCTATCTCCTCTACTGATGTACTCTATATAAACAAAGACTGAACATATTAAATAGATTTACAGGATGTTCAGAGAATAAACCAACAAACAAACCCTGATTAATTATCCATAGCATAAACCAGTGGCTCCCAAGCTTTAGCACACATCAGAATCACCAGAAGGGGTTGGTATAACAGAATCACCTGGAAGGGCTGGCAGAACACAGGACACAGGTGTGTCTAAAGGCTGCTGATGCTGCTCTACCCTGGGACCACACGTTGAGAACCAGTGACGTAGACTAACCTGAATCTGTCACTTTTCATCAAATGCCTACTAAGCCGATGATTATGGGAAAATGTAGAGGTTATTTGATTTTTCTGAGTCATTTAGGTTTGACCCAAAAAACCTTCTGGTTGAGAATTTTGACATTCGTGTATTAACCCTTTCCATTCAGGGTGTGATGTCAGGACCAGCGGCATAATCATTAGCTAAGAAATTGTTATGAATGCAGGTTCTCAGCACCGGCCCAGAACCACTGAATCACAGTCTGCATTTTAACAAGAAACTCTGGGTAGTTTGTGTGCACATTAAAGTTTGAAAAGCACTGTCCTGACCCAATTTTTGCCTTCATCAGAATAGGGACATATGTATAATTGTGAAGATTGTGTAGTTCTTCTCTGTCATCCCTGAATTCCAGGACAGACTTAGGAATTGAAAAGATCACGTTAATTCTAAAATTGACCTCAGAACATTCCAGTGTATTTTTTCTTTTTTATAAATAAAATAGTTATTTGCAACTATGATTCGTCAATAAAGAATCCTGACATCACTGTATTTTCTTGCCTTTTGTCTCAAAATTCACTGGGGTCTGGAACCAGAAAGGTAAAGGTTAAAGGTCAAATCCTCTATATCACATATTATTTGGTGACAACAGTGATTCTATTGAAACAAGAGGTGGATAAAACTTGTTCAGCAAAACTCCAGATCATCACTAAGGCTTTCTAGGCCAGTCTGTCTCTGGAGCAACTACCCAACTATGCTATGGTAACATGAAGGAGGTACCCAAACTTACAAGTAGCATCGAGTTCTTTATTTATTTATTTATTTTTAAAATTTAAACTGGTTTATTTTAATTGGAGGTTAATTACTTTACAATATTGTATTGGTTCTGCCACACATCAACATGAATCCGCCATGGGCATACATGTGTTCCCCATCCTGAACTCCCCTCTCACCTCCCTCCCCGTACCATCCCTCCGGGTCATCCCAGTGCACCAGCCCCAAGCATCCTGTATGGAACCTGGACTGGCGATTCGTTTCTTATATGATATTATACATGTTCTTTTTTTTAATTAATTTTTAATCGGAAGATAATTGCTTTCCAGTGTTGTGTTTGTTTCTGCCATACAACAACATGAATCAGCCATAAGAATACACGTGTCCCCTCCATCTTGAACTCTGCCCCACCCCCGATCCCACCCCTCTAAGGTTGTCACAGAGCACCAGGTTGAACTCTTTGTGTTGTACAGCAACTTTCTCCAGTTATCTGTTATGTTATCTGATATAATGCACTATCTATATACTGCATTATATACAGTAATGCGTTATGTTTCAGTGTTACTCTCTCAGTTGGTTCCACCCTCTCCTCCCCTTGCCGTGTCCACAAGTCTGCTCTCTGTGTTTGTGTCTCTATTCCTTCCCTGATAATAGGTTCATCAATACCATTTTTCTAGATTCCATGTATATGCATTAATATACAATATTTGTTTTTCTCTGACTTTCTTCACTGTATATAAACAGGCTCTAGTTTCATCCATCTCAGTTCAACTGATTCAGATTAATTCCTTTTTATGGGTGAGTAATAAAGTTATGACCAGCCTACATAGCATATTCAAAAGCAGAGACATTACTTTGCCAACAAAGGTCCATCTAGTCAAGGCTATGGTTTTTCCAGTGGTCATGTATGGATGTGAGAGTTGGACTGTGAAGAAGGCTGAGCGCTGAAGAATTGATGCTTTTGAACTGTGGTGTTGGAGAAGACTCTTGAGAGTCCCATGGACTGCAAGGAGATCCAACCAGTCCATTCTAAAGGAGATCAGCCCTGGTTGTTCTTTGGAAAGAATGATGCTAAAGCTGAAACTCCAGTACTTTGGCCACCTCATGCAAAGAGTTGACTCATTGGAAAAGACCCTGATGCTGGGAGGGATTGGGGGCAGGAGGAGAAGGGGACGACAGAGGATGAGATGGCTGGATGGCATCACTGACTCGATGGACTTGAATTTGAGTGAACTCTGGGAGTTGGTGATGGACAGGGAGGCCTGGCATGCTGCAGTTCATGGTGTCGCAAAGAGTCGGACACGACTGAGCGACTGAACTGAACTGAATATTCTATTGTATAACTTCTTTATCCATTCATCTGTTGATGGACATCTAAGTTGCTTCCATGTCCTGGTGACTGTAAATAGTATAGCACTGAGTTCTAATACATCTTTCTTACAAAAGCAGGTATGGAGCAGGTTTGGCTGTGAGCCATTATTTGCTGGCTTCTGTTTTAAACTCTTTGAGCTTCAGTTTCCTTGTTGGTAGAGTGGGCTTAGAAAAACCTACCTGGCAGGGTAAATGTGAGATTAACCCAAATAGTGCATGCAGAAGTCTGGCAGAGGAGTTTAATATTGTGAATTCCCCACTTCCTTTTCATTTTTCCTAAAATTCAGGTGTAGAAAAATTCTAATTAATTGACCATTTTAATTAGACAAGTTCCAGTTAATTCAATTCCTACACAGGCACACACAGACTCTCTCTCCCTCCCTCTGTCTCTTTCTCACATTCTCTCGAAGCCAGCATATCCCTCCAAGCAGTGGTTTTGAGGGGCATCTGATCAAAGAGAGGAACAGAGATATGGAAAATTTGTTGAATTTTTGACTTGCATTGTTTCTGATTTCTGTATCTTTTCAGTCTCCTTCAGAACTAGGAGGACTTTCAACACTATCACATGACAATCAAGCTAATAAAAATGTCATAGGGGCTCCATGAAGGTAAATGTTTACAGATATTCAAGCAACTGTCAGAGGATTGAAGCAGGATGAGGAAGCTGGTGAAAATACAGAGACTGAAGGTGGAAGGGGAAAGGACAGTTTAGGAGGAGGGCAGAGAGAAGCTCTTATGAATGAAGCCTCCTCTGAGGTTGGGGGCACGGAGGCCAATTGAACATTTTACCCTGAGACTGGGTGCGTGGACAGCTTGTTGATTATTCCAAAGTTAGTAAACTCCACCAGCATGGGACTTTCCTGGCTGTCTAGTGTTTAAGACTTTGCCTTCCAAGGGATGTGGGTTTGATTACAAGGGATGTGGGTTTGATCCCTGGTCAGGGAGCTGAGATCCCACATGCCTCAGGGTCAAAAAATTAAAACATGAAACAATAGTGTAACAAATTCAATAACGATTTTTTAAAATTTTAACAAATTAAAAATAAGTCAGTAACGAAAACGCACCAGCAGAGTGGGATCCCCTTTCACGTTATGACCAGGCAAGCTCCTGTGGAAGGGGGCCCTGTTTATTGAGCTTTCCCAGATATTATATACTCTAAACTTTGTCCTGTGGTTTCCCTGTACCCCTCACCCCGCTAGGGTGGCTCAGCTCCTTCCAATCTACCATGTGTGAATCCCGTCATGTTTGCGGAACACTCTACACGCTTACATCCACGCTGGACCAACCAGAAACCACCTTGGATGGAATACTCTAGTTTTGCGGCAAACTTTTACTACACATTTGAGCCACCACCTTTATTCTTTTCTTTTTGGAGGGGAGATTTAACTTTGCTTCTTTTCAAGGTCATAAAGAAATTAAACCAAAGCCCTACCTCCCTTTCCTTTTCATATACCCTGAACAGTTCTAGAGAGATTTTCTGGAGAAAATAGAGCTTAATTTCTTGGAGGTGTTTTGTTGACAAGAAAATGGAAAGCATGTGTCCTAGCCTCGCTTATTGTACTTCCAAGTAATGAAAGTATTTAAGAAGGTACAATTATGATCTTGGCAAGCACCTGGGGCTCTTGGAACTGTTTTTTCACACTGAATAAACACTGCAGATAATCTGTTTATGTTACACTGCTCTGAAAAGCTATCTACAACAAAAGGCCACAACCATCCTTTAGTTTCCTTTTCTTGAAAGGAAAAAAAATACATATATCACACCAATAATTTGCTGAAAATGATTTAATTGTCTCCATTTTCACTCTAGCCAGACAAACAGGTTTTAGTAAAGGAGTTTATGGGTTTATTTTTTTCCTGCCACTTCTGTGTAATTCATTTTTTCCTAGTTACCTGAAATTCTTCTGTGGCCCAGGGTCACTTTCCTGGCCTGAAAAATTAACTCTAACCCTCTTTTGAATAATGTACCCCAAATCCATTTCATCCTCTCAATCTGACTGGCATTGATGAAATGATACCTTTAGTTTCATGAAAACCTGGTATAGCACCAGAAAAGAGCACACCATCTATTTCTCTTTAGGCCAGATGATAAGAAGAAATGGTAAGGAGTTGGAAACACTAGCCAGAAAAATGCATGTCTGCTGCTTGACCTTTAAATTGTACAGAGGCTATGGAGAATTATTCCTCTACTGTAGTGGAATGCATCAGAAAGCCTAAAAAGTTGACACAGGGAGAAAAAAATAAAAAGCATGTTCACATGTTTTGCAGCATCGTGAGATTCAGTGAGCAAGCTGTACAAATTGAGGGGATTTCATTCTCACACAGAGATTAGATGGTCAGTTCAGTTCAGTCGCTCAGTCGTGTCTGACTCTTGTGACCCCATGGGCTGCAGCATGCCAGGCTTCCCTGTCCATGCCTCCCAGAGCTCGCTTGCTCAAACTGATGTCCATCAAATTCGTGATGCCATCCAACCATCTCATCCTCTGTTGACCCCTTCTCCTCCTGCCTTCAATCTTTCCCAGCATCAGGTCTTTTCCAAAGAGTCAGTTATTTGCATCAGGTGGCCAAAGTACTAATACTTTGGCTGAAGCTTCAGCTTCAGCATCAGTCTTTCCAGTGAATAATCAGGACTGATTTCCTTTAGGATTGACTGGTTTGATCTACATGCAGTCTAAGGGACTCCCAAGAGCCTTCTCCAACACCACAGTTCAAAAGCAGCAATTCTTCAGCACTCAGCTTTCTTTATAGTCCACCTCTCACATCCATACATGACTACTGGGAAAATCATAGCTTTAACTAGACCAACTTTTGTTGGCAAAGTAATGTCTCTGCTTTTTAATATACTGTCTAGGTTGGTCACAACGTCTCTTCCAAGGAGCAAGCGTCTTCTAATTTCATGGCTGCAGTCACCATCTGCAGTGATTTTGGAGCCCAAGAAAATAAAGTCTGTCACAGTTTCCATTGTTTCCCCATCTATTTGTCATGAAGTGATGGAACTGGATGCCATGGTCAACAGTCCATCAATTTAAAGCAATTATTTTATATCTAACTCCATAAACATAAAAGTCAACCTCCTCCTCCCCTGTGTTGTGGCAGCTGGGGGTGGTCTTACCCCTTTCTGGGTTAGAGTGGGTCCTTTTCTGTAATTCCTGATCCATATGCTACTGGGAGGTGAGAAAGGACAAGCTCAATGGGGCACATCTTCCAGTTCATGTGAATTTGGTATCATCTCTAAGTTAATTTCACTGGGGGCTTAGAAATAGATTGTCTGCCCAGTTGTTTCTCCTCCTTGCTCACTTTTAGGGTATTCAGAGGCACCAAGAATGTCCATGAAAGAAAGAAATTTTGTTTCCAAAGTCACCACAGGTTCATTCTCTTGAGCTGCCTTTATCCCAAATGCCCTGAGGAATAAGCTCTCTGCCTTTCTCTCACTTAATATTGCACGCATGCATGCTAAGTCACTTTAGTCCTGGCTCTTTGTGCCACTATCGACTATAGCCCGCTAGGCTCCCCTGTCCATGGAATTTGCCAGGCAAGAATACTGGAGTGGGTTTCCATGCCCTCCTTCAGAGAATGTTTCTGAGCCCAGGATCGAATCTGTGTCTCTTATGTCTCCTGCTTTGGCAGGCAGATTCTTTACTGTTAGTGTTACCTGGGAAGCCTACCACATAGATATTACTGGCCCCTAGATAAGAGACCATTAGTACCTAACACTCTACCTCTACTGCCCTCAGGAAACATATGATGGGAATCATGGTGCCACAGGTTATGTTACTGGAGTCATCTATTAATAAAAGTGAAAGAAAGGGAGGAGAAAAAGATGACAGAAGAGTAGGTGGATGAGGAGTATCTCTCTCCACGGATATATTAGGAATACACCTTCAGACACAGAAATGCATGCAGAACACCAGCTGAAAGAAGACAGGAGTACCTGGCTAGCAGAAAAGAATATATAGACCCATGAAAAACTCGGTAGGATGAAGGAACTAGGGGGAAAGACAGGAGTATTAGTAGAACTGCACCTGCCCTTGGCAGGTGGGGGAACTGACACAGGGGTCCAATCCCCATATCGGGGCAATTGTCTGAGTCAGAGGAGAAATATTTAAGGCTGAGAGTGGAACAACTAATCTGTGACAGCCTAAATGGAATGAGAATCAGATTAGTCCTTGCCACAGCCATACAAACCCCAGATGGTGCAGTGGCTGAGAGCTGGAGTTCAGGGATTGTGGAACAATCCCAGGGCAAGAGTTGCTGTTGACTGCAGAGAGATGAATCGAGGGGATGTGAGGGAGGAGATTGTGGTGGGAAATGCCTGTGGAGGAAAGCCAAGCAGCCATGGAAGCAAGGCAATACTGCTGAGTCATGCGTAAGGGGTGCAGCCATCACCATAGCCTCTCTTCCCCCCACATGCCAGCATTGGCAGCTGAACAATAGAGAGGCTGGCCCATCAAAAGCCTGACACACTGAACTACAGAGTAGGTCCCCACCCAGGGTGGTCCTTTAAGTGACTGATGTGCTGAACTACAGAGTAGGACCCCAACTGGGGGGCCACTCTATGTGCCTGATGTGCCGAACAACAGACAAGGACCCCAGGCAAGGAAGCCCTCTATGTGCCTGAATGGGTGGAGCTACAGGGAAAGACTGGCCAAAGAGGCCTTCTGATTGCCAGCTACAAGAGGCTGAAAAAAAGAATCTGATGGGGCCATAACTTGTGCAACGGAAGCAGTCCATGTCCCTGCACACTTGGCACTGCCAGGGTCCCTGCAAGCCAAGCAGCTGCACCACCTTCATGCTCAACTCTCACTGGGGCAGAGCTGACACAGGCAAAGAGAGTCTTGCACCTATGTGCATAGGGGCACTTTGGTAGTGCCCAACTCTTTGCAACCCTGTAGTCTGTGGCCTGCCAGGCTTCTCTGTCAGGGAGGGGGCTTCTCCAGGCAAGAATACTGGAGTGTATTGGCCAATACTGGTTGCCAAACCCTTCTAGAGCACTATATTTCTGACTGCTCTAGCCGCCAACTCTCCTGAGTAACTATTGCTGCCAGAACCCCTGCGACCCAAGCAGCTGCACCACCTCCACACCTGGCTCTCACAGGGGCAAACCCAAGTCCTTCAGGGCAGCCTCAGGAGCAAACCCCAGTGGACAACCGTCATGTAGAGGTGGAAATAAAAACACAATTGAAACCCAGGGGCAGTGTGACTAAGGAAGAAGACCCAAAACTCTCCCACCAGCTATACAAGCTGCAGATTAAATCCACACAATCAACTAGGCAGACTCAGTGTCTATGGAATATATAAAAGGTCATTGAGAGCTCCCACAAAAGAAAACACACAGGTTCTGATAGCTGTGGATATTGGAGGCAAGAACAGAAAGGAGTAGGACCAGATTAGAATCTGAGCTGCCCCGACAGCAGGTCCAGAGATCAGCAAAGTGTTGGAGGGCATCCTAGGGAGGTGAAGTGGACTGTGACTCCCAGCAAGGGAAAGGACTCTGACAGCAGTGACTCATGAAAAACATTTATTATTCTTATGTTTTGACTTGTTCTGCAGATTCTTTTGAATCTTTCCCCACTCTGTTGTAGCTGTCGATATCATTGGCACTGTGAAATCTAATTAAGCTTTTGAGCTTTTTCTTTTTTTTCTCAGTCACAGTTTTTATTGTTCTTATAAACCTCTGTCTCTATGTTGGGCTTTTGCAGTTCTGGGGAACATTTTTTTCTTTTCTTTTCTCTTTAAAAATTTTTTTTAAACTATTATTATTTTTTTCTACATTTATTCCTTTGTTTGCTTTTCCTACTGTTCTTTTCCCCTTACAGTTAATATTTAATATAAATAAATCTTCTTTATCTACCTCTGTTAAACTTTGCATATATATTCTTTATTTTCTTTCATTCCTTTAGTCTCAAAATGTTTGTTAGTTTTATTTCCATTGCTTTATTCCCCAATTGGCACCTTGCTTTAGTTTTGTTTTCCAGTTTGTACTTGAGTTAGTTTTGTTCTGGTAGACATAAGTTTTGGTTCCCTTTGTCTGCTGGGTCTATCTATTGTACAGTATTTCATTAGACTGTTTTTATTTTGCTTATGAGTGTATATGTATGTATGCGTGTATATTCAGTCACAATTTTTACTGTTGCTATAAACCTCTGCCTCTACATTGGGCCTTTGCAGTTTTGTGGCATTTTCCTTTTTTCCCTTTTCTCTTTCTTCTTCTCTTTTTTCCCCTCTTTTTTTATAATTTTAATTAAACATTTTTTAAACCTATTCTATTTTTCTACAATTATTGCTTTGTTTGCCTTTCCTACTGCTCTTTTTCCCTTGCAGTTAATCTTTAATGTATATGAATCTGCCTCATCTACCTCTATTTAGCTTTGCATATCTATTCTTTCTTTCTTTTCTTTCTTTCCTTTCCTCTCAACATATTTGTTAGTTTTGTTTTCATTGCTTTATTCCCCATTTGGGACCTTGCTTTAGTTTGTTTTCCAGTTTGTGCTTTATTTACTTTTGTTCTTAACTGGTAAATATAATTTTTGATTTCCTTTGTTCACCAGGTCAGTCTATGGTCCTTTATTTTTGTTGGACTGTTTTGACTTTGCTCATGAGTGTGTATGTATATGTGTATATTCCATAATTTTAATTATTGTTTGTATGATTTTGTAATGCCATTTGTCTGGGGTTCATCTTTGGTTTCTTGATTTTGCATATTTGTTTTAATCTCACTCAATGCCATAACAAACCACTTGTGGAATCTTTGTTCCTGACCAGAGATCAAGCCCTGAGCCTTTGGAGTGGGAGCACTGACTCCAAGACCCTAGACTACCAAAGAACTGACCCTAGGGGATATCAGCAGTGAGAACTCACACAAAGGAAACCACTGGAATACAAGACCACTGGATACAATACATCATCCAACCACCAATAGCACCCTGAACAGGATGCCTCATCTAAACAACAAACAAAACAAAAATACAAACCCAATCATCAGTAGACAGGATTACCACCTCACTCAGTGCTGCCCATCAGAGGAAAAACAAACAGACAAAAACTCAGCACAAATCTCACCCTATAGGAAGCTTACACAAACGACTGGACCAAACTTAGGAGGACAGAAACCAAAAGGAAGAAAGAATTCAACCTTGAAGCCTGGGAAAAAGAGACCTCAAATACAATAAGTTTAAAAAAATAATGAAAAGGGAGAGAAATACTGCACAAATGAAGGAAAAAACTAGAAACAGAGTCCAAATGAATGAAGAGCAAATAACCAAATTACCAGAACAAGAATTTAGAATAATGATAGCAAAGATGATCAAAAACCTTGAAAGCAAAATGGAGAAAATGCAAGAATCAATTAACAAAGACCTAGAAGAATTAAAGAATAAACATACCAACAACACAATTACTGAAATTAAAAATACTCTACGAGGAATCAATAGCAGAATATCTGAAGCAGAAGAACGAAGCAGTGAGCTGGAAGATAAAATGGTAGAAATAACTTCTGAAGAGCAGAATAAAGTAAAAAGCATGCAAAGAACTGAGGATCGTCTCAGAGACATCTGGGGCAATATAAAACAACCAACATTCGAATTATAAGGATCCCAGAAGAAGAAGAGAAAAAGAAAGGGCATGAGAAAGTTTTTGAAGAGATTATAGTTGAAAATTTCCCCAACATGGGAAAGAAAATAGTCAATCAAGTCCAAGCAGCCCAAAGAGTCCCATACAGGATAAACCAAGGAGAAACACTCCAAGACACATACTAATCAAACTAACAAAGACTAAACACAAAGAAAAAATATTAAAAGCAGCAATGGAGAAGCAACAAGTAACATACAAGGGAAACCCCATATGCCTAACAGCTGCTTTTTCAGCAGAAACTCTGCAGGCCAGAAGGGAATGTCAGTATATATTTAAAGTACTGAAAGGGAAAAGTTTACGACAAAAATTACTGTATCCGGCAAGGATCTCATTCAAAATTGATGGAGAAATGAAAAGATTTTCAGACAGGCAAAAGTTCAGAGAATTCAGGACCACCAGACCAGCTTTATAAGAAATGTTAAATGGACTTATATAGTCAAGAAATACAAGAGAAGAAAAAAAGATCTACAAAATCAACCCCAAATAATTAAGAAAATGGCAATAGGAACATGCTGCTGCTGCTGCTGCTAAGTCGCTTCAGTCGTGTCCGACTCTGTGTGACCCCATAGACGGCAGCCCACCAGGCTCCCCTGTCCCTGGGATTCTCCAGGCAAGAACACTGGAGTGGGGTGCCATTTCCTTCTCCAATTCAATAATAACTTTAAATGTAAATGGATTAAATGCTCCACCCGAAAGACACAGGCTGGCTGAATGAATACAAAAACAAGACCCGTATATGTGCTGTCTACAAGAAACCCACTTCAGACTTAAAGATACATATAGACTGCAAGTGAGAAGATGGAAAAATATATTCGATGGAAAAATATATTCCATGCAAATGGGAAGCAAAACAGTGCTGGAGTAGCAATTCTCATATCAGACAAAATAGACCTTAAAATAAAGGAGATTATAAGAGATAAGGAGGGGCACTACATAATGATCAAGGGATCAATCCAAGAGGAAGATATAACAATTGTAAATATCTATGCACCCAACATAGGAGCACCTCAATACATAAGACAAACACTAACAGACATAAAAGGAGAAATTGGCAGTAACACAATAATAGTAGGAGACTTTAACACCCCACTCACACCAATGGACAGAGCATCAAAACAGAATATTAATAAGGAAACACAAGTCTTAAATGATACATTAGAAGAGATGGATCTCATTGCTATCTTCAGGACATTCCATCCAAATGCAGAAGAATACATCTTCTCAAGTGCACATGAAACATTCTCCAGGATAGACCACATCTTGGGTCTCAAATCAAACCTCAGTAAACTTAAGAAAATTAAAATCATATCAAGCATCTTCTGTGACCACAATGCCATGAGACTAGATATCAATTACAAGAAAAAAAAAACTGTAATAAACACAAACACATGGAGAGTAAACAATATGTTTCTAAATAACCAATAGGTTACTGAATAAATCAAAAGGGAAATTTAAAAAATTTCTAGAAACAAATGACAATGAAAAAACAACAACTCAAAACCTATGGGATGCAGCAAAAGCAGTCCAAGAGGGAAGTTTATAGCAATACAATCCTACCTCAAGAAACAATAAAAACATTAAATAGACAACCTAACTTTACACCTAAAACAACTGGAAAAAGAAGAACAAAAAAAAATTAGTAGAAGGAAATAAATCATAAAGATCTGAGCAGAAATAATTGAAAAAGAAATGAAAGAAACAATAGTAAAGATTAATAAAACTAAAAGGTGGTTCTTTGAGAAGATAAACAAAATTGACAAACCTTTTGCCAGACTCATCAAGAAAAAAAGAGAGAAGAATCAAATCAACAAAATTAGAAATGAAAAAGGAGAGGTTACAACAGACAAGGCAGAAATACAAAGGATTATAACAGAATATTATGAACAACTATATGGCAATAAAATGGATAACCTAGAAGAAATGGATAGGTTCTTAGAAAAGTTCAATTTTCCAAGACTGAAATAGGAAGAAATAGAAATTATGAACAGCCCAATTACAAGCACTGAAATTGAAGCTGTGATCAAAAATCTCCCAAAAAACAAGCCCAGAACCAGATGGCTTCACAGGAGAATTCTATCAAACATTTAGAGAAGAGCTTATGCCTATTATTCTAAAACTCTTTCAAAAAATCTGAAGAAGGAACACTTTCAAACTCATCTGTGATCACCCTGATACCAAAACTAGACAAAGACAACACAAAAAAAGAAAACTACAGGCCAATATCACTGATGAACACAGATGCAAAAATCCTCAACAAAATTTTCATCAAACAGAATTCAGCAACACATCAAAAAGCTCATGCACCATTATCAAGTTGGGTTTATTCCAGGAATGCAAGGATTCTTCAATATACACAAATCAACCAATGTGATACACTATATTAACAAACTGAAAGATAAAAAAACATATCATCATTTCAATAGATGCAGAAAAAGCCTTTGACAAAATTAAGCACCCATTTATGATTAAAACTCTTCAAAAAATGGGTGTAGAAGGAACCTACCTCAACATAGTAAAGGCCATGTATGATAAGCCTACAGCAAACATTATTCTCAATGGTGAAAAACTGAAAGCATTCCCCCTAAGATCAGGAATAAGACAAGGGTGTCCACTTTCACCATTATTATTCAACATAGCTCTGGAAGTCCTACCTATAGCAATCAGAGAAGAAAAAGAAATGAATCCAGATCAGAAAAGAAGTAAAGCTCTCACAGTTTGCAGATAACATGATACTGTACATAGAAAACCCTAAAGATAGTATCAGAAAATTACTAGAGCTAATCAGTGAATTTAGCAAAGTTGCAGGGTACAAATGCAATACACGGAAGTCACTTGCATTCCTATATACTAACAATGAAAAAAACATAAAGAGAAATTAAGGACTCGATCCCATTCACCACTGCAGCTAAAAGAATTAAATATCTAGGAATAAACTTACCTAAGGAGACAAAAGAACTGTACACAGAAAATTATAAGACACTGATGAAAGAAATCAAAGATGACGTAAACAGATGGAGAGATATTCCATGTTCCTGGGTAGGAAGAATCAATATTGTGAAAATGACTATACTACCAAATGCAATCTGCAGAGTCAATGCAATCCCTATCAAATTACTAATGGCATTTTTCACAGAACTAGAACAAAAAAATTTCACAATTCATATGAAAACACAAAATACCCTGAATAGCCAAAGCCATCTGGAGAAAGAAGAATGGAGCTGGAGGAATCAACCTTCCTGACTTCAGATTATACTACAAAACTACAGTCATCAAGACAGTATGGTACTGGCACAAAAAAAAAAAAAAAAAAAAAAAAACACAAATACAGACCAATGGAACAAGGTAGAAAGCCCAGAAATAAACCCATGCACCTATGGGTACCTTATTTTTGACAAAGGAGACAAGAATATATAATGGGAAAAAGACAGCCTCTTCAATAAATGGTGCTGGGAAACTGGACAGCTACATGTAAAAGAATGAAATTAGAACACTTCCTAACACCATATACAAAGATAAACTCAAAATAGATTAAAGACCTAAATGTAAGACCAGAAACTATAAAACTCTTAGAGGAAAACATAGGCAGAACACTGGATGACATAAATCAAAGCCAGATCCTCTGTGACCCACCTCCTAGAGTAATGGAAATAAAAACAAAAGTAAACAAGTGGGACCTGATTAAACTTAAAAGCTTTTGCACAGCTAAGGAAACTATAAGCAAAGTGAACAGACAACCCTCAGAATGGGAGAAAATAATAACAAGTGAAACAACTGACAACGGATTAATTTCCAAAATATACAAGCAGCTTATACAACTCAATGCTAGAAAAACAAACAGCTCAATCAAAAAGTGGGGAAAAGACCTAAACAGATATTTCTCCAAAGAAGACATACAGATGGCTAACAAACACATGAAAAGTTGCTCAACATTTCTCATTATTAGAGAAATGCAAATCAAAACCACAATGAGATATCACCTCACATCGGTCAGAATGGCCATCATCAAAAAGCCTACAAACAATAAATGTTGGAGAGAGTGTGGAGAAAAGGGAATGCTCTTGTACTGTTGGTGGGAATGTAAATTGATACCACCGCTATGGAAGATCATATGGAGATTCCTTAAAAACTAGGAATAAAACCACCATATGACCCAACAATCTCACTCCTAGGCTATACCCTGAGGAAACCAGGGTTGAAAAAGACACTTGTTTCCCATTGTTCATTGCAGCACTGTTTACAATAGCTAGAACATGGAAGCAACCTAGATGTCCATTGACAGATGAATGGATAATTCATCTGTACATATGAATGGTACATATACAGAATGGAATATTACTCAGCCATAAAAAGGAATGCACTTGACTCAGTTCT
This sequence comes from Bos mutus, assembly GCF_027580195.1. Classification (NCBI taxonomy): domain Eukaryota; kingdom Metazoa; phylum Chordata; class Mammalia; order Artiodactyla; family Bovidae; genus Bos; species Bos mutus. The sequence goes on from NC_091627.1 coordinate 64,841,827, forward strand.
GATGAGGTGGATGAACCTAGAATCTATTATACACAGTGAAGTGAGTCAGAAAGAGAAATATGTTCTAGTTCACATATATGGAATCTAGAAAAATGGTACTGAAGAATTTTACATGGCAGCAATGGAGAAGCAGACACAGAGAATAGACTTATGGACATGGGGAGAGGGGAGGAGAGGGTGAGATGTATGGAAAGAGTAACACGGAAACTTACGTTACCATATGTAAAATAGATAGCCAACGGGAATTTGCTGTATGGCTCAGGAAACTCAAACAGGGGCTTGTATCAACCTAGAGGGGTGGGATGGGGAGGGAGATGGGAGGGAGGTTCAAAAGGGAGGGGATATATCTATACCTATGGCTGATTCATGTTGAGGTTTGACCGAAAACAACAAAATTCTGTAAAGCAATTATCCTTCAATTTAAAAAAAAAATCCATTTTAAAAAAATGTGAAAGAAAGAATTCTTTGTGATCTAGTCCATCCTTTTCAGTTTGCAAGTGTGGGGACTGGGGTCATGAGAGCTAAGGTCAGACCATGTGCTGATTGCATGTGATGTCCGTCTGCTCCACCCAAACCTCCTTCTCTCAGAAGTGAGTATCCTCCTGATGCTGAAAACCATTTAGCTCATGGGGGTCCCTAAGCCCGTAACCACTAGGGGGCAAAACCAACCCGGCACTTCCAGTAATTCATCCCAGCTGAGCAGCCCGGTTTCCTCCAGCCTCATCCCAGGAAGTCTCTTTCTAGTGATGTTTTGAATTAAGAAGTTACAATAACATTCTCACAGTCCCTATCGCCTCTGTGGGTTGGCCTCACAGAAGGCCAAAGGAATTCACAGCAGCCCCCTGAACAGCCTGGGGCCTGTTTCTCCAGTAGTTAGTTACAAAGACAGAAACACATTGTCAGAAATGACCGACTGGTTCAACGCATCAGCCCAGTATCTACTGCATCCAAGGCCATTATCCACACAGAAAGAGGTGGGAGGCAGTCTGTGTCTGTTTCCTGTACCCTTAGGAGTTGGAGGCTGGGACAATCTGGTGTTCCCACCTTTCACAGCTGAAAGAACAAATGCAATCAAGGGTGCTGTTAGAGAAGTCACTGTGAGGAAGGGAAGTCTTAGCAATGTCAAGACTGGTGATGCTTTCCCATACGTAACTAGCCCCTTAGAGAGTGCCTGGTACACTTCCATGTATTGAATAATGAATGTGTGATGAATTAGTGATTCTACTGTGAGTTTCTTCTCGGGACATTGGTGGGTATGGAGAGAAGAATTTATTAGCCCATCTTACAGACGAGAAGTGAGGGAGAGGAAGTGGATCTCCCAAGACCACCACATTAATCAACTCAACATTTTATATGAAATAAAAATGAGGTCACTTAACTATTCTCTCACAAACCACAGTGCTTGAGTTAGCAACACTCTAAGATTTCCCCACACTTGATAATGTGACACATGGAGTTGGGTGAAAAAAAAAGCATTTCCTTTTTTTTTAGAATCAGTGCCAATCTCTTATTATTTCCCACTTGACTATATGCTTAGGGATAAATATTACAGTTTTGTAAAGAAGGTCATAACATAACAGTTGCATATTTGTTTTAGTTTCATATGATGATATAACGTCATATAGAAGGAGTCTCTGATTCCTCATCTGGGCATGAAAAAACCTGATAATATAAGAACTATTTTTGGAAAACATTTGCTTAAACTGTATTTGCCAGTTTTCACTTGGCATAGGGACTTTTGGAGCAAAGATTCTAGATTACATTGCAAATTGTATTTATTTTCTTCCATTAAGACTAATTGAGGGAAGGAGACACTCAGTGATGGGGAAGTATTTTAGACCACAGGGAATTGTGTTCTGAATATTCCTCTGCTCCTCACTTTTCCAACTCCTTGCACTGCTTGGAGGAAAGTCTAAAACTCAGATTGTTTTTTGCTTTAAAGACAATTTTCAAACATATAGACACACACATTGGGGCTTCCCTGGTGACTCAGATGGTAAAGAATCCACCTGCAATGCAGGAGACCCGGATTCAATCCCTGGGTTGAGAAGATCCCCTGGAAAAGGGAAAGGATATCCACTCCAGCATTCTTGCCTGGAGAATCCCATGGACAGAGGAGGCTGGTGGGCTATGGTCCATGGTGTTGCAAAGAGTTGGATGTGACTGAGTGACTAAGCGCACGTGCACGCGCACACACACACACACACACACAAACATTAAGGAAAAAAAGCACAGCTTTGCTTCCTTTATGTTGGCATAACTGAAAAATAGAAAGATGCTTAAAAATTCCCCCAAATTCTTTACTCTGCCTGCACCCACAAGCTGGAAAGAGAATTGAGGCAAACAGCACACACAAAAGCAGGTGTATCCACAGTGACACCCTAGGGAAGGAGTTACTTGTTTTTTAAGGAATAGGCTTTGTTTTCAAGACAGTAGTTTTTCTGACTCACAAACATAGATGTCATGTTATTAAGTCCAAGGGAAGAAAAAAATACCAAAGCTGGACAAGATCCCAGTCACTATATGCAAAATGGAGGGAAGGAAAGTCAGAGGAGGGGGAACCCCACTCTTTAATAGGGAAGAAAAACAGCATGAAAAGACAGACTTAGAAAGGCATGTCAGAGGACCCACTATTATCCTGCCTCCTCTGCCACACCTGTCATCAACTTACCATCTCTCTCCACGGGCTCAGCCACTTGCACTTTCGACCCTCCCAGAAGTCCCATGGCCCTTCTCATGTACAAGTAGCACAGAGAGTGTGGCAACTTCAAAACATTAAAAAGAAAAATGAAGCTCCTTCCCCACCACCATCGTTTCCCAAGATGGCAATTGATGTTGCCTGATGTGGAGGCTTGGAAACTCAGTTATACCACATTTCATTCGAGTGTTAGAAATTGGAATAAGAGCGCTGGACAGTGAGGCTCTTACAAGTAATGATGCTGCCATTTTATTTTGTGCTGGCCCAATGTTTTCATAGATTCAGGCTTGGAGTGGAGCTCACTGTTACTTCTTTCAAGGTCTTTGCTTCCATGTCCTTTTTCTTGTTTCTTGCTTCTCAGTCCATCTCTTTGCACGTGGCTGGGGCCATCTCATGATGTAGGCCTCAGCCATGCCTGGCCTGTGACTCCAGTGGCTGCTCTGTTTATTGAACAGCAAATGCATCACTGGAACACTTTCTACACCCCTTGAGCCAAATGTTTTATATATTTGGCCCTGAACAACATTTTGGGTGGTGTGATGAGAAGCCATTGAAAACCATATGGTGACCCCTAGCTCATATACTCTAAAGGATTTTGTATGTTATTGCCATTGTTATTAATAGTTGCCATTCCCTGAGGGTGACATGCACCACAATGAGTTTTAATTAGAATGGCTGTGCTTTGCAGAATGTTTTCCTACCAAAGGCCTCCCTATCATACTTTATTAACAGTTAAGAAGATAGCTTGCTTACTGACCCAGACCTAGTCATGCAAGGGTACACTATTATATGTGATATCCTTCTCAACTTGCTGTGAAAAGGGCACTCAATTCTCATTTACTTACTTAGCTCTTCAGCAGGTGGCAACTGCATCTCTGATGACTCAGGTGAGAAAAGATGAAGCAAGCCTGCATGAAAACATGGGTAGGAAGGATGGACTTAGTTTTATTGACAATAACCAACCATTCCTCAGTTATGGGTAGGATGACTCCTGGGCTTCCCCGGTGGCACCGGTGGTAAAGAACCTGCCTGCCAAGGCAGGAGACATAAGAGATGAAGGTTTGATCCCTGGATTGGGAAGATCCCCTGGAGGAGGGTATGGCAACCCACTTCAGTATACTTGCCTGGAGAATCCCATGGACAGAGGAACCTAGCAGGCTACAGTCCATGGGATCACAAAGAGTCGGATATTACAGAAGTGACTTAGCACACAAGCATGCATGCACCTCCTGTTAGATTAGGTATCTCATTCGCTCCTACCATCTGAATGAAGGATGGGGAAGCCTAGCATGCTGCAACCCATGGGGTTTCAAAGAGTCAGACAAAACTGAGCGACTGAACAACAACACCAACCCTCCATCTGAAGGACTTTCAAGGATGTCTTCTCTCTCTCTCTCACTTTCACTCTCTTTCTCTTTCTTTGCTCAGTGCTTATCTACCAAACCTTGTCTTCATGTTCCTGGCAGGGTGTTAGATACCAGTGCAGAATTCAGCCAACTTTTATCTCTGATCTATGATCATTTATCCTATAAGCCCTGAAATATTGACCTATACTGTATATCTGGATTGAGAAGTAGGATGATGATCCCAATCTCTTTCTTGTAGCCCACTTCCCACCTTTTTACTTCTGGCTTGGCGGGTCCTTTCAGACACAGATGTTTGGATACTAACTTCAAATTCACTGTTAGCATCAGTCAGCCTACAATAAACTACCAAGAGCAGAGCCTTTCAGCCAACTGGAGTTGGTCATAAAGTGCGAGCGATAAATAAATGTTGATACTCTGGTTGTTGCTCATTCTGCCAGTGAAGTCAATGGACAAAAACATAGAAAATAAATTGGTCAAGTTTCAGAAAATTGATCAAGATTGATTAGGGGAGATTTCTCAGGATAACAGCTGATCTGGGGTAGGAGGTGGGAGGTATAAAATTGGCACGGGACTTCAGGACCAGAGTCATGATGTGTAGAGAATCATGTTGTGTTTGGGGAAATTTTAATTATTTTTATAGATACAGAGTGTAATACAATTGGAGAAGTAGAGGGAGATGAGCTCTGAAACGTGGTTTGGACTCGATTCATTCATCCCCATTTGCCTGGGACAGTTAGTTGTACTCCTGTGGTCCCAGTATACTTTTTACTCTCAAGGATTTCGTACTTTAGGTGATAAATTATATGGTCATTCTACTTACACATCATGATTCTAAGACTAGCTTTTATATTATAGGTGATGCGGAGAAAACAGAAAGAAGACAAGATTAGATTTAGATTGTAGAAATAATCCTTTCACAGCTAAGTTTTGTTGTGGCTGCTGCTGCTGCTGCTGCTGCTGCTAAGTCAGTTTAGTTGTGTCCGACTCTGTGCGACTCCATAGACAGCAGCCCACCAGGCTCCCCCGTCCCTGGGATTCTCCAGGTAAGAACACTGGAGTGGGTTGCCATTTCCTTCTTCAATGCATGAAAGTGAAAAGTGAAAGTGAAGTTGCTCAGTCATGTCCAACTCTTAGCGACCCCATGGACTGCAGCCTACCAGGCTCCTCCATCCATGGGATTTTCCAGGCAAGAGTACTGGAGTGGGGTGCCATTGCCTTCTCCGTGTTGTGACTGCTAGGTACCTCTAATGTTCTTCCTACTGTTCTTTAGAAATCAGAATCCTCATGTTTATTGGGTCCAGTATTACAAGATTAGTGACCTAGCTTCCTTCACAGGTCAGTATAGCCACTGTATAAATTTTGGCCACAGAGATGGAAGTGAGAATGTTACATGGAATATTTGAAAACTCTCTTTAAGGAGTGAGGGGTACACTTTGTTGTGTCACAGGTAGATATAGGCGCATCATATTGGTAAAGCAGAGTCACAGCCTAGGGGCAATCTAGATCCCTGATGACATGGTGGAGTTACCCCAGCTGCCCTAGATTGCCTCCTTTTAGAGTTCTTCAGTGGGAGATAAATACATTTCTGTTTTATTTAGGCAATGGGTTTTGATCTTTTTATAATAGGCTGCTGAACAGATTAGCAACCTATAGGTCAATCCTTCAACCTGAGTCAGTTAAGCATTATTTCATAGGGGAGATATAAGAGGCAACCATGTTGGTCCAGATTGTGACATCATCCTCTAAGCCAGCTTTATCAAGATGTCCCATATTTTGAAAGTTATTGGACCCTCATAAATAAAAATGATCATTTCTCATTTGTCTCTTTGGGTCGCATCCCTTTGATGAGAAGCTTTTAGTCAGAAAGCTTTGCTTAGAAACTTAGCTCTTGGATTTGGTTTTGTGAATTTTAGTAATTCAACTCAAAAAAATCTATTGTATTTTAAAGTACTTTCTGGTGACTGTGGAGTGAGAATGATTTTTAGTTGGATGGGGATGGAATACAGAGAAATGAAAGAGAGGTAAGGAAAGGAGCCAGCATTTACTTTTGAAGGAACAACAGTGTTCTCAAATAAATGACTATCACCAATGAAGTGCTCTCCTATGGCTAGATTCACGTTTCTACCTCTGCCACTGGACTTACTATGTAAAAGAGCAAAAGCAGAGTGTTCTTTCATGTAAGACTTCCGATCAAAGAAAATGGAAAATATATGTATATTATATATACATATATATACATACATAATTTAATATATACATATTAAATCAGCCAAAGGAAGAATAAAATGGAGGAAAGCAGTAAATGTAAAGAAACAAAAGTAGATCTAGCCAGATTATATATTAAATAAAAGGCAATAAATAAGCACTGAGTGAAATTTTATATGTGCACATTACACCAAACCAGTCAAAGATTCTGACCCCTGGCACTGCAGAAATGATGCAGCCATCTTCTTCATTCTGATGCTTTCAATAAAATCATTCCCAAGAGAGCCAGGGAAAAATTCTCTCTCTCAATAAAATGTGAAACCGTCAGTATTATGAAAAAGCATACTAATAATTGGATAGTGTTCTGAAGTCGCTTTCATAAAGCCTCCCTTTCGATTCCCCTCCTCAGGTATTAATATTGCCCAGTGAGTCCATCAGATCACAGGGGTTTTGTTGGAAAAGAAAGTTGTAGGCTTGATTGGTGGCCTTGTGAGGTGAGGGTCAACAATGCGCATATCAACAGAGATAACTTGTGAATGATGTGCCCTGAGTTCCTGAACACAGCCCACCCGAAATGAATGTGCTGCTCAACAGCTTCCACCATGAATAAAGGAGTCACGGTGATGCCTGGGCTCTCCTGGCAGAGGGGGGAAACGGGTTGCATGTAGCCTGAGCTAAAGTTACACTGAGCTCTACAAATCGAGAGCTATATGCTGAAAGATGGATAGAAAGGCTGTTGTGATGGTGAGGGAGAAGGCTCTGGAAGCTGACGTCTCCTTAATGGCGATGAAACAACATGGGAATGTGGGATTGGCCCAGAATGTGAAAGCAAAGGAAGTCTGCAGCAGCACCCAGGATGAATGAAAGTTTGCAGTCACAACAATTAGTGCCAGTTGACAAGGTCTTTTTGAAACATGTCAGCAGAGGGAGTTCACATATGGTACCTCTTTTACACCTTTCCAAAGTTGGGAGAAGAGTGGGAGGAGGAGGAGGGCTGTTGACAGTAAACATTGAAGACAAGGGAGGGGAAGAATTTTTTAAAAGCAAATGAGCAAAAACGGCAACTCTTCAGTTTCAGGATAAGCCACAGGGAGTGAGCACCCTTGGTCTTGCCAGGTACTGAGCCTCTGCTGACCTTGTGTCCTGTTCACCACCACCCCAAAAGCTGCCAGAGGTGGTATTGCTCAATCTCCTGCTTCACTGAATCACCTTGGCATGTTCTCTGGCCACTTCACTGAGGTCTTTCTTACCTTCCACTTTTTCTTTATACCTTATGGGGTCAGTTCTGCCATCCTCTGTGTTGACCAAAAAATTCACTCAAGGCACTGTGATGTTCCACTCAATCTCCAACAGATAAAATCAATTTGAAACCTGTATCTACAATAAGATCTAAAGGGGAGAGGGGCCAAAGGGATGTGTTTATTGGAAACACAGAAATCCTATAGTGGTGGAAACGGAGGAAACTAGACTGCAAGACCAGAGGATATGCAAGCCTCTCGGGCTGATTTCAGCACTCCCCGGGAAGAATGGGCTTTCTTCTTATGTTACGTTCCAAACAGTGGGGCTCATCTCAATGTGCTCCAATTTTTCATAATCAAGATGTTTTCACTACCAGTAACACCATCTAGATGGGTTAAAGAATAGGACAATTGTCCTAGAGAAGTTTGGAAGTAGAGCAGAGGAGGAGGAGGAGGTGTTTATGGGTAGAGCTGAAACAGCTCTCCCCTTGACACTCTCCCCATCCGGGGAACTGTGAACGGGTATCTCCCCACGTACTGAAGTGCTGGCAAATAGTGTAACTGCTAGGTGGATATTCTTTAATTTTTAAAGCCAATAGTAGAGCATAGTATGTTCATATTTAGGATACTATGTCATTTTATTGCCTCTACTCCTGGGGCTACATGGCCCATTTTTTCCTCTTCCTTTCAGGTATCCAGGATGTTTGTCTAAGTGGATAGGCTCTGACCTCTGAAATAATAGTGTTTGGAGGTAACATGTTTTTCAGGGAACACTTTAATCTTTTTTTTTCCGTAGGTATCAGAGAGCTGAGTCAATAAACCACTGGGTAGAAAGAAGGAATGCTCCAGCTTCACATGGTCTTTGCTTATTTACAGGGGAACTTACTTTTGTTGAGGAAGACCTAAAGATGCTTTGGCTCTTAAACTTCTTTCCTTGGTCTGTATGCTTCCTTGTCAGATCTCATACATCCCAACCAAGAAAACCAAAGAAAGGAACCTTTTTTCCTTCTTAACCTGAGGAAGAGACTGACTTATCCACTTGGGTGAAGGAAACCAAAGTGAATGCTGGGAGGAGCAGCAGGCACACAATGATATTTGCCTGTTACCTGAAAAGAGAAGTGGATGCTCCCCATGAGGAGAGGTTGGGCAGGAGCATTTTTTTCTGAACCCAGCATCTTTGCCTCTGGTCATGTCTACCAGAGACCACTGAAGTAGCGAGCGCTTTGTCAAATACAGACTTAGAAACGAATAGAGCAGCTATGAAGCAAAGTTTTATACAGCTGCTTCTCGAAAAAACAGCTGTCCACCATAGGTCACCAGGGAGCTGCTGGAGCCTGGAGAAAAGAGCTTTCCTCTGTCTTTCCAGGCAACAGTAGCTACTCCTCATTCAGACTCAGCAGAGGGCCATGTGGACTTCATGCTCCTCCTTTGTGTGTGTTTGTGTGTGCGTGTGTGTGTGTGTGCATGCACACGTGTGCGTGTGCTCAGTTTCTCAGTCCAACTGTTTCCTCCAGGCTCCTCTGTCCATGGGATTTCCCAGACAAGAATATTGGAGTGGTTGCCATTTCCTCTACCAGGGGATCTTCCCGTCCCAGGGATTAAATTTTGCCTCTCCTGCATTGGCAGGGGGGCTTTTTACCACTAGCGCCACCTAGGAATCCCCCTCTTCTGTAAAGCAAGGCATTTAGAAAAGGGCAGTTTTCTGAAGTTACACTTTACAGAGGAGCAGTCGTACCTGATGCTTAGTGAAAGGGGGGCACGGAAACCAGCAGGGAATCAGAGACCTTCCTTGGCTGCTGGACAAAGCCAAACAATTCAAGAAAGTCACTGAAACTTTGATTTCTTTTTCTGAAAGTGAAGTGGGGAGAATAAAGCTGACATTAATTTCTCTTAGGCTCCTTCATTCTTAGACTTTCCTGACTCTAAAATGTCATCATTTGCTCCACATAAACATGTTTTGTCTATGTCCTTGGGTGAGAATAAAATGCTTTCTTTCTCAGAGAGATTGGGATAGATTTGCCTTTAAAATTCTTTTCACTAAGAAAACCTGAGTGCAGGCACTCAGGGAGTATGTAGGCAGGAACCGGGTCATTTCAGGGGACAGTGAAGCATCCATGTTGTTTCCTATTCTCAAATGGAAAATAGGGAGTCTACTCACTTCAAGAAGTGTTTATTTGGTTCCCACAGTGTTCAAGGCTCTGAGTCGGTTCTGATAATGCATTCTTGAATTTTCAGGGCACTTCAAATGATCTTAAGCAACACCAACATGACATGTATTATAGGATCCTCAGAGAAGTCCTTTGAGTAAAAGAACCCAGTACTATGTTGTCTCTGACTTCACCTGTGAGGAGATGGAAGCCAGGGTGCACAGCGTGACCGTCGCTCACCAGGTCTCAGCCCCAGAGACTGGCTGCACCCAGACTCGGCTCCAGGTCACTTGGTTCAAACCCAGTGTGCTTCTCTTCTCCTGCCCTCAATTCAGAAAACCATTGGTTACCTTTCTGGAATAGAAGAGTTTTCAAGAAAATGATGCTTTATCTTCAAACGAAACCAATGTTTCCTCTTCCTTTTTGTTGCTTTTTATTTTTTTTTAATGTTTTGTTTTTTCTAAAGGGATTCACTTGAACAGAGAGTTTGAATTATTCAAAAGGGTTTAACTCAACCTCTAGTCTCCTTAATATCCAAGGATCAAAGAAACTTGGAATGAGGAGGCTTGGCAAACAGAAGGCAGATAATCCATAGGCAGAGGAAAAACCAAGGGCAGAGGGCGGCTACACTCGCCACTATAGCGCTGACCTGAGAACTGAACTCATTAGCCTGATAAACATCACAGCCACCCAAAGAAGCAGAGGGAGGGTCTGCGTGGCCTGGGGTGACAGATAGAAACCCGAAGACAGAGGCACTCTAAAGACGCGGGGAGTTGATAACAAAGCCAATGATCACAGTTAGGCTGTCCACCCAGCACCCTGGCTGCTTGACACAGACCCCCAACTTCATTTCTGGAAATATTCTACTTTCTCTTTAAAAACACTCTGGGCCTTTAAAAATGAAAACAAACATCTTCCCTCTAGGCAGGTGTGCATGTGGCAGCACGCACACAGACACACGCGCACTCACAGTCATTTAACAAGGATGAGAGGCCGTGATCCCAGAGGCTTTCCAACCTCCTGTCCAAGGAGACTTCCCGGCTGGCCTAATCACTCTGGCAACAGCACACCTGAGCATTTCCCTCTCGGCACAAAGGAGAGAGGGGCCGGGAAGCCAGTTCTGTTGGACAAATAGTATCTGAGACTGGAAACAGCCGGTAGATGCTAAACCATTTCAGGGCCTTAATAAGCAAGGGAGGGAATCACCTTATTCGAAGGTTCAAATGTGTCTCGGCCACTGCTTCAAAGTAGCTAAGTCGATAGAGTCTGCTGTCCATCAGACTTTTCAAATAATAATAATACAATTTGAAAATTATGATAATTATGTGTTCTTGTACCCTGGGTGGGGGCAGAAGAGAGTGAGGCATATTTTCTAATGTAATTAAGGCTTTCAGCTGATCCCTCCCAATTGCAATTGTTATTTCAAAAGTGAATTAATAAATTATATTCAGCCTGCTCAGAATAAAAATTTGCCTTGAGGATTTTTGTTGCAACCTGCAAACTGTGACTCAAAATTCGGAAGAGAGAGGCTGAGTAGAACTTCTATTAGATTGGCCTGGGCTGGCTCCCAGACTGGGATAAACTTTTGGGGAGAAGGTTTTATCTGGGACATCTGGAACCATTTCCAAGCTTTATTGCAAGCAATATGCAAATAGTCTTTACCCTACATTCACTTACGGTTCCCTATGCTAAACTCGAAGCAATTAATGCTGACTCCTGGATGCCCAGGGGACTCAGATCTCCTGTGGTTTACACAGACCACTTTAGCTATCATGATGAATTAGTGTAAGGCCCAGTAATGCACCTTTGAGTATGTGAGGCCTTTTAAGGCTCTCGGAGGTCAAGCTTGTGGCTGTATAAAGTACATTTCCCCTTGGCAGGCCAGAGCCTCTGACAGCATACAAGGTTGTATTTCTATTCATCACAGGTTCCAGATTCCAAATGTCCAAAATCACCATCCTGTTTTCTCTGGATAGCTGATGTTTCAGGCCTGTGATGATTCAAGGTAAATATTTACCAAGAGGGGCTGGCAAGAGCACTTTGCATGCTTGGGAAAGAATGATGTGTCAATTCAGAGAAGAGGTATCATTTTTCTTTCTGTCCAAACACAGAGTGGGTGTAAAATCCACAGTAGGGCACCACCGATTGCATATCTCCTATCTGGACCTGGTGGTGTAGGGGGGATAGTTCTAGCCAGCAGTAACTCTGCTGATCTCCCTTAAAAGGAAAGCCAGAGGAGACTGGGCACATGGCCCAGAGGCCTCCTTGGTCACCACTGTTTATACAGGTAAGTGATGGTGTGAAGAGATACCAGGCTGAGAGTTACAGGCATGGTCCCTAGTGATAACTTCACACTATTGATTTGCCCTGGTACAAATTTGTAATTTCTTTTGGATGTTAGTTCTCATTGCTAAGATGAGAGAATTTCAGCACCATTTTATTGGTCTTTTCTACATATAAAACATGCTTGCTGTATTTTCCTCAGCAGGTATTTTTGCTAGTCTGTGATTTGTGTCTGGTACAGAGAAATGTATCAATGACAAAGATTGAAAGATACATAACACCCTGTCCCACTTCAGCTCCTCATCTCTTTAAACATCTCTCTTAGTAAGCTCTCTACTTTTCTGGCCATGTGGCCTTTGACAGTCCTTAACCAGTCTGAAATTTTGTCTCCTATCCATAAAACGGGATGATAGTAGAGCTTACCTTATAGAGTGGGTGTGAAGATCAAATGAAAAATGCACATGAAGCGCAGGATAAGCATTCTGAAAATGTTAGATGTTAGTGGTATCTATGTTGTTATTGTTCAGTCTCTAAGTTGTGTCCAACTCTTTATGACCCCATGGACTGCAGCATGCCAGGCTACTCTGTCCTCCACTATCCCCCAGAGTTTGCTCAAATTCTTGTCCATTGCGTCACTGATGCTATCTAACCAACTCATCCTCTGCCGCCCCTTTTCCTTTTGCCTTCAGTCTTTCCCAGCATCAGGGTCTTTTCCAATGAGTCGGCTGTTCACATCACGTTGCCAAAGTATTGGAGCTTCAGCTTAAGCATCAGTCCTTCCAATGAATATTCAGCATTAATTATTTTTAGGATTGACTGGTTTGATCTCCTTGCAGCCCAAGAGACTCTCAAACATCTTCTCCAGCACCATAATTTAAAAGCGTCAATTCTTTTGCACTCAGCCTTCTTTATGGTCCAACTCTCACATCCATGCATGGCTACTGGTAAAACCATAGCTTTCACTATATGGACCTTTGTTGGCAAAGTAATGTCTCTGCTTTTTAATACACTGTCTAGGTTTGTAATAGCTTTCCTTCCAAGGAGCAAGCATCTTTCAATTTCATGGCTGCAGTCATCATCTGCATTGATTTTGGAGCCCAAGAAAATGAAATGTCACTGCTTCCACATTTTCCCCTTCTATGTGCCATGAAGTGATGGAACCATAGGCCATGATCTTAGCTTTTTGAATATTCAGTTTTAAGCCTATTTTTTTTTTCACTCTGCTCTTTCATCCTCATCAAGAGGCTCTTTAGTTCCTTTTCACTGTCTGCCATTTGAGTGGTATTATCTGCATATCTGAGGTTATTGATATTTCTCCTGGCAATCTTGATCCCAGCTTTTGATTGACCCCGCCTGGCATGTTACATGATGTACTCTGGGAAGTTAAATAAGCAGGGTGACAATATACATCCTTGACATACTCTCAGGAGACAAGGAAGGGGGCCTGGTACTCCCATCTCTCTAAAAGTAGTGTCTGTTGACTTAGCATTTCCCAGAATCCACCCTGTACCTTCTTTCCTCTGGGTTTCTGATCATTGTATCAGTTTCCTATGGCTGCTGTACCACAAACTGAGTGGCTTAAGCAACATAAGTTTATTGTCTCACAATTCTGGAGCCTAAACATCTGAGATGAAGATGTTGGCAGGGCCAGGCTCCCTTTGAAAGCACTAGGAAAGGATCTGTTCCAGGACTCTCTCCTTGCATCCTTGTCTTGTAACAGCCTGACTCCAATTTTTACATGGTATTTTTTCTATGGGTGTATGTCTGTAGTCAAATTTCCCATTTTATAATATGACGTCAGCCATAGTGGAGTAGGTGTCCATTCTACTCCAATATGACTTCATCTAAACCAATTGCATCTCTCACAACTTTATTTCCAAATAAAGTCACATTCTGAAGAACTGGGAGTTAGGACTTAAACAAGTGAATTTTACTGGGGGCAGGGAACAATTCAACCTGTAACAGTAACAGTTACATCCTTGCCTTTAAGGGAAATCTCTCCTAATCTTCAACTTCGAAGTTCCTGCTGCTCCTTTCAGACACAAGTTACTTCTTAAGCCGTCTCTGCCCATATTCACCTGGGCTCAAAAAGGTTCTTTCTTTGAAATTCTAATAGGACTCATCTGGATATCTCATTTGAAACTTATTTTAAATCTCACAATGTGGTTAATAGGCTTCCCCGGTGGCTCAGGGGTCATGAATCCACCTGTAATGCAGGAGATGCAGGTTCAATCCCTGGGTCAGGAAGATTCCCCTGAAGGAGGGCACAGCAACCCACTCCTGTATTCTTTCCTGGAGAATCCCATGGTCAGAGGAGCCTGGCAAGCTACAGTCCATAGGGTCACAAAGAGTTGGACATGCATGTGATGTGGTTAATTGTCTTTATTTCATATGTATTTTGTACCTTTAACTAGAGGAGAACACTGTATATAAGTGTATCACCCTCAGCTCTTAAAACACTCATTGCATGGAGTAGTAGAAACTTAGTAACTACTTCCCTTTACAATAAATATTTGAAGAAAAGATCAGAAGCAAAGTCATCACAAGTTTCACATAAGGCTAATGAGAACAAATTTTCATCCTTCCGATCTACTGTGCATACACAATGGTCTTCAGAAATGTTCTGCCCAAGATTTTTGTGAAGATGTCCATCAAACCTTGTTTGTAGACATCTTGTTCCTCCAGGCGGCACCTTGGATTCAGATGGTAGACTCACTATTACCAAGTTCTTGGTCGAGTCCACACTATAGGAAAGAAGTTGTCAAGAAGCATCCATTCCGCTTTCTGGGACTCGACATCGAGTCTCTCTTGTATTATCTCTGACTTTGTTCTGATAGGTCATCATCATATTTCTAAGCACTGGTCATCTGAAACCCCCAACTGCGGTGACTCCTCAGTGGTGAAAGTAGTCTTAGGAACAAAGTTGTGTGTGGCCTCTGTAAACCTTTCTTCTTACATGATCCAAATGGCCACTCCTAGCTACTGCTAACGTACTTTCCTGATACCACCTTATTTGCTCTGCTCTTAGATTTTAGAACAGCAATTTTTTTCTGATAAATTCTTCTGTACTGGGTTCTGCCCTACACTTGGAACAATGCAGGTACCTTGTACATTGACTTCTTGTTTTACCAGAGCCTCCTATCAGAAGACTTGCGTATTCTGTATTTCTCTTTAGCAATTTAGTCTCTGCTTTTAATTTTCAGTCTTGCATCTTCAGGAACCAGGTTACAAGCTTGTTCTACGAAATGGCCTAAAAAATTTCCAGAACAAAAATCTCATGAGATTAGTCACCTATTGATGAAGACCCATTCTTTTTTAATTTTTATTGGCACGTATTTGATTTACAATGTTGTATTACTTTCAGGTGTACAGCAAAATGAATCAGTTATGCATATATGTGTATCCACTCATTTTTAGATTGTTTTCCCATATAGGCCATTACAGAGTATTGAGTAGAATTCCCTGTGCTATATAGGGAAGGATAAAGGATATAAGGATAAAGACCTATTCTTTACTTGTCCAAAATACATTAACTCTATATTCATTTTTTAAAAAGTGATTGATCCTTGAAACATAGTACTACTTGTTGACTAAAACAATAAGCATGGGTTGAAAAGTAGAGTGCATTAAAACAAACGTGATGACTTTTGAGGTCAGCCAGAGCTCTGAGTTTGAGGAGGCCACAGAAACTGGGTCATAGTGATATTATAGAAGTAACGCAGGAGAGAAGATGCTACAGCTTGCAAAGTGCCCAAATATCCCTGCTTGGTCACAATACAAGTACGGGAATGAAGGAAGCTGGGTGGCTTCCATCTTCTTGTTTGTGTTTAATTTAAATTGGAATCAAGTGCTAAATAGACTCAGAGAGAAAAGGCCTGCTTCCTCACACACATGTTCACAGGAGGTATTGGTTGGGCAGCACTGTTTAGTGGGAAAACCTGGATACCAAATTGGCCTGGTGTTTAGCTCTAAAGTATTGATCATTAGAGCATTGAAAGCTGCTGGTAAAGAAGCCATGTGAGAGCCATGTGAGAGCTGGCAGGCCATCCTTAATAGAGGCAACTAACAAGAATGATAAACCTGGAGAAACATTCACCAATAGATAGTCAGCCAACTAAAGCAGCTTAATGAAGTGTTTTACTTTAAGGTTCTGCTTTAAATGAATAGTTTGTTTTCTAAACACTTTGTCTAACATAGAAATAGAGCTATATAGACATCTATATATTAGACGGTGTGTAGACAAACTATAGATTCAGATACATAAAGGTGTCTTTGTTAATGTTTAGAAAAATATTGGGTCATTTCTATTCTTAAAAAAACACGTACTGAAAACGTACATAAGGGGTACCTGATACCCACCCAGGGAAATATCATTAAATGGGAACTATCTCATCCCCAGAGAGAGTGGGGAGCAGAGTTGAAAACTTTGTGAGGATGGGGCCAGTGCACTGAGACATGCAGAAGAACGTGTGATAATTTACGGTCCCACGAGGGAATGACACCTTCTGCACCAACACAGAACGGAGAACCAAGCCTCATCCTGCACATGCTGATGTAATGGAGACTTCTTGTCTAGTCAAAGGAGATAGAGGCCCAAGGAAATTGCAGGGCAAGCCCAGACCTTGTTCTCCAAGGTTAGATGAGACCTTGTTCTCCAAGTTAGATGAGAACAGGTGAGAAATGGTGAATGAGCACTGGCTTTAATAACGATACCAGGATGGGAGGAAAATGGAAAATATTGGTAGACCTCTTGAACAATGTTTATGAATTTCTTTCTTTGTCTCTTTGAAGCAGATTGATTGAAAACTTCTCTGAGCTATTGAACAAAGCATTACTCACATTAAGCTTGTGAAAAATACCAAAGCAAAGAGCACTTTGATTCCACTAATAAACTCTTAGGTTATTAAAAGTTTAATTTTTTAAAAAATCTAATTACTCCTTTCTCAGACTTCTGAGTTTATGTTTTGCTTTCTGCCCTGTGTGTAGTATGCCCTGACACTGATCCAAGATGTTTTAAGGTAGATCCAAACTGTATTGATGTTGATACAGGCTTAGTTGCATGATCAGAAGATCAAAAGCAACAGATTAAAGTTTCATTTTTTTCAAGCTAAAAAGATATAAATCCATTTCTGTCCCATACAGGATTCGGAGGCTGGAATTCCATAAGGTCATCTTACGTACCATCACAAGTCCCATTCTGGAAGCCAGAATAGTACTCTGTGTTTAAGAAACTCGGTGTTCCTTTCCAGCCGTCACCTTGCGGTGTGTGTGTGCATGCTCACAGCTGTGCCCAACTCTGTAGACCCAGGGACTGTAGCCTGCCAGTCTCCTCTGTCCATGGGATTTCCTAGGCAAGAATTCTGGACTGGGTTGCTATTTCCTCCTCCAGGGGATCTTTCTGACCCAAGGATCAAACCCACGTCTCTTCTGTCTCCTTCATTGCAGGCAGATCTTTATCACTGGTGCCACTTTGTCTTATCGAGGATGCTAAACTTGTTCACAGTCCAGGATGACTTATCTCTGGTTTTCCATAGCTTGATTTTGATGTACCTATGCACAGCTTTTTTTCATACTTATTCTGTTTGGGATTCACTAAGGTTTTGAGTCTGAAAGTTTGTGTCTTTCGCCCAACTTTGAAACTTTTCACCCATTATTTCTACAAATAGTTTTTCTAGCCCATTCTTTCCTCCTAGGACTCAATTGCATATATATTTGACCTTTTGTTATTACATTACCTGCCCCTGAGTCTGGTTACTTCTTAAATTTTTTATTCTCTTTGTTTCTCAGGCTGAATAATTTCTGTTGACCTGTCTGCACATTCAGTTCTCCTTGGTTGTCTGCATTCTTCTATTAAGCCCATGGGTTACATTTTTATTTTATATACCATAGTTTTTTAGCTCTACAACTTCTATATGGTTCTTTGTAAAGTTTTTATATCTCTGCTGAGCTACTCTATCTTTTCATTAATCATAAGCATATTGTTCTCTACCTTATTGTGCATAATTGTCATTGTCATTGTTCCAGCACCCTGGCCATCAAAAGGTTGGTTTTCATGGATTGTCTTTTATCTTAAGAGGGGTCTCATTTTCCTGGATCTTTGGATGTCAAAAAATTTTGAAGTATTTGTAAATATTTCTGAACATTGTAAGGATTTTGTTATGAAGACATTGGACTCCCTTATATTCCTCCAGAGAGATGATTTTTTTATTTGTTTTGGAGACAATTAAGTTGGTGGGATTCAAACCAAAAATTTTGTCTCTTGGGTTATAGGTCAAATCCAACTTCAGTTCTTTAATATTTTGCTGGATTCTATTCTGCCCATGCATGGTTCTGAGTAGAGCCAGAGGTCTGTGCAGAGTTTAGGCACAGAAATTGAGGTTTATTCTCTTTGCCTCCCTCTTTTCTCAGATGGACTCCTACTTTTCAGTCCCTGCATTTGCCTCAAACTCTTCCCTCTGTCCCTTTATGGCAGAAAGCCTGTGGGTTTCCTATTAGAGTTTTAAGTGCTTTACTCAGTGCAGCTGTGGCTTGCCCTCACTCTAAGAGCCATAAAAATTGGCAAGTCAACCTGCCATTCTCTTTTCGTAATGTATCTCCCTTCAGCATCCACCTGCTTTGTTCAATCTCCAGTGCCTTTGAGTCATTGTCTGTTTTGTCGATAGTTTATATCTGTGAGAAGGTCAGCTAGTAGAAGTTTATTTGGCTAGACCAGAAATGGAAATGAATTTGAACCTTTAAGTATAAGTAAAGGGGAACCTACTTATTTAGGGATAACTAGTAGCCTCTGTCCACAGTGGCCTTCCCTACATTTGTGTTTCTCCTAAAGAACACACTTTTAATTTTGTATCATACTCAATTTTCCAAAGAAATTTACCACTGAGTTCTTCATAATGAGGCACAAGGGGTTGCTTTCTGATGCATGTATTGCCCAAATTTTGTATATAAAGCTAATCATTTTTAAATAAAAATTTGAGTGCTACCTTTCATGTTTCAGTAGGATATATACCTGTTTCTTTCTATATACACAATGGTTTAACTATTCAGATAGAATATATGAGCTGATAATGTCTCAAAGCCAACCTTAAGCATAACCAGAGACTGCAGACCAAGATTCTTGATGCTGCTAATGCTGCAGTGATATCCATAGGCTAAGAGTAAATATTAGCTCATCCACGTAATGGCTTATTGCCAATGGTAGTATACCAAGCAAACCAGCCAGAGAATATTGACTTCTTACTATGTATTGGGCACTGTGTTATATAGGATCTAAATGCTTGTGTTACTGAATTGTCAGAAAGAATCTACATTCTTCTTTGAGAAATTGAAAATATGTTTCTATATTTAAACTGCAACCACAGAGAGAATATGCTATTATAAATTTCAGTTTTCAGGACCAAAAGCACAATCTAGAGCTTGATGTGATACTTCCGTATCTCCCAAAGACTTTCTTCCTTCTTCTGCCCACCTTTCCTTTCTTCCTTCCTTCCATCTTTCTTCCTTCCTTCCTCCCTCACTCCCTCCCTTTCACCCTCCCTTCTTTTTTTCCTTTCTCTCCTTCCCTTTCTTTGTTACAGGAGTTACAGGGGATAGGCAGGTGGAAGTGTGAAGTTCATTTTCATGAGAGATATGACTATGGGAGATAAAAAAGGAAATAAAATATTTCCCTGGTGAAATGTTTCTATTTTATTGTAGATTTATGAGCCCATCCCTTTCCTGGTGGAATCATTACAAAGTATGGAAAACCAAGTTGAAAATTATTAATTTTATTTCAGTGAAACATAATATGGGTAAATAAATACTAAGACACAGATATTTTTAAAATATAGAACAAATAATACATATCTGTTTTTAAAATGCTTTTAATCCAGAGGTAATCTAATGTTAGGATCTGGAGGATTTTGTAATATTATACTGCTAAGTCACTTCAGTCGTGTCCAACTCTGTGTGACTCCATAGACAGCAGCCCACCAGGCTTCCCCGTCCCTGGGATTCCCCAGGCAAGAACACTGGAGTGGGTTGCCATTTCCTTCTCCAATGCATGAAAGTGAAAATTGAAAGGGAAGTCGCTCAGTCGTGTCCGACTCTTTGCGACCCCATGGACTGTAGCCTGCCAGGCTCCTCCGTCCATGGGATTTTCCAGGCAAGAGTACTGTAGTGGGGTGCCATTGCCTTCTCCTTGTAGTATTATAAGGTACTTAGAAATCTATAAGTTCAACCAGAAATGTGTGCATAACTAAATATAGAAATGGAATGTAAGAACATTAAATGTTTAAAAAGGTATCCATTTCCAAAGAGAAATGGGAACTACTACACGCAAATATAACCTTTTGGGGGAGATATAATCAAGAAACAAGGTCTTCTAATTAGTAGGAACTTAAAACAGACTTCTCAAAGAATTCTTGAAAACAGGGAGCATGTAGCAAAGAAGAGTTTTATTTTGCATTCATGATCTTAAAATACTTTCTGACTTTGTAACATCAGTGATCACCTTCATGCATCTAGACAGCAGAGTCGTTAATTGCCAGGATAGTAGATACTCTTCTGCCAATGATGAGATCTTTTATTTGGGACAAATTACTTATACACTTAGTGCTTTAGGGTTTTTTCCTCCATAAAATGGGTTTAATAAGCCTATTACATCAGGTTGCTATGAGAAGCAAGTTATTTAATAAATATAAGGAAGTAAGAACATATCTGGAACATAAGCAGGGCTATTTCAATGTTAAAAACTATTGCTGTTCCAGTAAATGATA
This sequence comes from Bos mutus, assembly GCF_027580195.1. Classification (NCBI taxonomy): domain Eukaryota; kingdom Metazoa; phylum Chordata; class Mammalia; order Artiodactyla; family Bovidae; genus Bos; species Bos mutus. The sequence goes on from NC_091627.1 coordinate 64,862,518, forward strand.
CTGAAGGTGAACATTTAGATAACTTTTATTTTAACGTCTTAAAACTCCATTTAAAAACTTTCTCATACCAATGTCAGTTAATATAAGTATTATTTGGTTTGACAGGAGCCTGTGGGCTGCCGTCTATGGGGTCACGCAGAGTCGGATACAACTGAAGCAATTTAGCAGCAGCAGCAGCATAAAGCAGTTATGAAACTTCCCTCGTGGCTCAGCATCAAAGAATCTGCCTACACTACAGGAGACACAGGTTCGTATCCTGGATCAGGAAGATCCCCTGGAGGAGGGCATGGCTACCGGCTCCAGTCTTCTTGCCTGGAGAATCCCATGGACAGAGGAGCCTGGCGGGCTACAGTCCATGGGGTTGCAAAGAATCAGACACGACTGAAGCAACTGAGCACACATGCACAAAGAGGTCGTAGGCTGTTTATTTGCAAGAAGCATCAGTTCTAACATTTTCTCCATCATAGATCAGCTGTCTGTATTTGGGCAAGATTCTTTTCAACACATGAGGCATATCAGATTTCTCACCTGTAAAATGTTGAACCTTAAATTGCTAGGAAGTAGGGTTTGTGTTCTGTGCTCCAGAGCCTAGCACAATGCCTGAAACACAGTGTTATTAGTGATAGTTGAAATAGAGAATGATAACATTTTACCTGCACGACTAGGAGACACAGTGAAATATTCTCTTGAGAGTTCTCTCAATTTAAGATTTATCACTACTTATTAGACATTTCTAATGGATAGAAATTAAATTTTACTGCTTTATCTTCATGATGATTTTCAAAACATGTGTTAGCCTTTACCTACCAACCATTAGTGGATGACAAGCATCGAATTATTTTCTGGTATGAGAGATGAGTCTCAAGTGATATACAATCTCTTTCCTGGTCTTCTTAGTTACAAAGAGCATGGCTAGATATAAGGGTGTATTTTCTAGTCAAGAAAGAAGGTCTTTTCTATTGAAGATCTAATAAACCCAAGCAAGATTTTAACTCATCTCATGTTGCACCTTCAGAGCATGGTATATCAGTCCCTCATCAGGATACTGACCCTGGTAGCCATTACTGACTGCCAGCAAGGGATAGATTTCCTGTGCCTCAGCCATGCATGAACTTCATGCAGAGATTCTTGAAGTTAGTCTGAATAACATGCTTGACGTGTGCACGTGTGTGTGCAAACACACCCATACCCCACCCACACCTTTCTAATATATGTAAACAAAGATGTGAGAGGACTCACTCTTCTATCCAGAAAAAAATATAAAATTACTTATTCTTAAAATCTGACGATCCTTTAAATGATTTCAGGACCTGAGAGAAATCTGAGAGGCAGCAATAGAGCTACTCTTTATAAAATAGGATGCTTCAAATACTTTAGTTTTATCCTTTGGCACTATACTAGGACATGTTGGTGATTGGAAGCCTTAAGGATCTTAAGAGCAGCCTTGCTTCCAAACACATAATGGGAAGATGGGTGGGTAAAGGGTAGGGAGCAACTTGTAACAATCTTCTTGCTCATATGACCAACCATTTAGGGAGCAACTTGTAACAATCTTCTTGCTCATATGACCAACCATTCATTTCCCCATATATTTGTACATTCAGTCCTTCATTATTTACTCAATATTCCAACCATCCACTTCCTAAAAATATGAGATGAATATAGCATCATTCTTTCCTCATGCTCTAAAGAATTTCCCAGAATATAATAAGAGTGAAGCTGGAAAACATTTGTGTTATTTCCCTGAAGTTTCAGTGAGTACCTGTAACTAAAGCCTAGATGTTGGTTCTATGAACTCATTCAAAAGTGTGATGTAGATGGCTATCTCTTAAAAATTGGAAAGCTTTATTAACATTTGTAAGAAAAAAATTTAAGAAAAAACTGCTCATTTATATTTTTAACAATTAGCATTTTAAAAGAATACCTTATTTTTAAAAAGATGTTTGCATTCAAGATGGAGCCATGATTTCATGCTTAAACCTATATCCTCTATTTTAAATGCATGAATAAGTAAATAAGCAAATCTTAAACTTCCCAGAAAGAAAGACATGTTACCCAGAGGAGATGGCAGATTTTTGGCAGTAGGTTTTTATTAGCAACCATTGAGACCAGAATATAGTGAATTCTTATTTTTCAATGAATTCACAGAAATTAACTGTTAAACCCGAGAATTTTATGCTTAGCTATACTATCATTCAAAAATAAACAAAATAGACAAATACATTTTTAGATGTACAAAAAGTAGGCATGCTTTTCCCCACATAGACCTTTATTAAAAGAGCATGTAAACATATGCTTGTGGCAAAATAAAATCAAATCTAAAATAAAATATAATATAAGAAAGGTTTTAGGGGAAAATAAACTGTGAAAATTACAAAGATTAATTGAAGTAACAGGATAATTTAAGTCTATATTGATTGCTGTGGGTGTCTCTGGTGGCTCAGACAGTAAAGAATCTGCCTGCAATGCAGGAGACCTGGGTTCTATCCCTGGGTTGGGAAGATCCTCCAGAGAAGGGAATGGCAACCCACTGCAGTATTTTTTCCTGGAGAATTCCATGGACAGAGAAGCCTGGTGGGCTACAGTTCATGGGGTTGCAAAGAGTTGGACACAACTGAGTGACTAAGCGCGCGAGCGCGCACACACACACACACACACATTGATCACTTTCTTAAACTCTCATTTTTAGGTTAATGTAAGTAAAATTATGACTTTCAATAATAAAACCAAGAAAAGTGGGATGTTTAATGGGTAGCTAAATTGTGCTAAAATTATTTCAGTATTTAGGACAAAAATTTTAAAAACTGACTTGCTGTAGATGCATTTTTAAAATTATAGTCATGAAAATATGTTTAAAAATTAATGGCACTCATTAAATGAAATGCAATGCATATATTCCAAATCATCATAGGATAAAAGAGTACATGATGAAGATTGGAGAGGAATGGAAAGGACTTCTTTACTTTGAAAGAAGATTGAAGTGAATAAGAAAAGGATGATAAACAGCAAGGACAATATTTGATGGTATAAATAACCCAAAACATACAGTAATCACACTAAAAGCAAACAACATGTGCAAACACACAGAAAGTACATAAATTCTACATTGAGAGATAGATTCTTAAAGTGGCGTAAATGGATGACGCTATATGTTACTTGACAGAGATCTTCCAGATCAGTCACAATGCAAAGTTAAAGACAGAGGGGAGAAAGAAAAGGCAAAGGGTAAATAGTGACCAAAATGAAGCCTGTAGCAATATAATCTGACCAAATAAAATTTAAGGGAAAAAAGCTCTAATAGGTTTCAGAAGACCATACATTAAAAATGATCAATCCACCCAAAAGACACAGCAACCATGAAGCCTATTCACCTAGCAGCAAAGTTAAGAAGTCTCCAGAAGGGAAAAAAATAATAATAAATGCCAAAGTTGCAGACACACAGGCCAATGCTGGAAGGTCCCAGATCAAGGAACCAACTTGGAGCTACCTTCATCTTGTGGCTAGAGTGGACTTTTGGAGTTGGAAGGAGAGAAAATATTTTCAGCCTGATCCTTATGGATGAAATCTATCTATCAGTGTAAGATAGGGATGGGTTGAGACAGTGAGGAAGAGAGAGAGAAAGGAAAAGAGGAGAGGGAGGGCTGAGGAAAGGGGAGGTGGATCACATAAACAGATAAAAACAAACTTTTCATGAAGCTTCTTAAACTTGCCACTATAACCCCATGCTAATATGTCCTGCCATAAAGGTGAATTTATCCCTGCTGCAGAGAACAGCTGATAGTTAGGTTATGTCTGGCTGGGGAAAGCATGAAATATTTAATCAGGACATGCCTGGTATTGGATACAACTCATAACACTCTTGGCCTTGCCAGATGTTCATTTCCCTCTCCTTGCCCTTCTCTCCAGCTGAGCTGCACTCAGTTAAAAGGTGTCTCTGGAATGCAGGCTCTGAGGCATTAGCTACGGACTGTCATCTTTGGTGAAATACATGCAGAATGTATGATTGGCCTTCTTCCACTGAAGTTCAAGGCCCCTGCTGAAACAACATTGCCCAGACCAATTTCAGAGTCCCTTCAAGTTTGCTTTATAAACTGTCACATCAAAGAAAAATAGACAACTCAGCTGAAAATAAAGTCAAAGCTGGCCTGGAACATGGATATGGACTCGGAAGGTCAAGTTGATATTAAGCCAGCAGATGAGTTTGGTTTCTGGAGCACAAAGGTGGGTATTGTTGTGTTTTGGGAACTGAGTATCTATGTTTGAAATACATAACTCTTTTCTTCCAACCACTGGGAGATGTCCAGGCGTGTAAATATGTGTGCGTGCACACTAAGTCGTTTCAGGTGTGTCTGACTCTTTGCGACTTTATGGACTGTAGTTCACCAGGCTCCTCTGTCCATGGGATTCTCCAGGCAAGAAAACTGGAGTGGGTTGCCATACCTTTCTCCAGGGGATCTTCCCAACCCAGGGACTGAACCTCTGTCTTTACATCTCCTGCATTGGTAGGTGGGTTCCTTATCACTAGCGCCATCTAAGAAGCCTGCATGTGGGAAATAGATGCTCTGGTAAACCCCAAACCCTCATCCAAAAAGTACTGAAATAATATCAAAATGGAGAAACGGAGCCCACAAACATTTGAAGGGGTCTGGCTTGATCATTTTTTGGTGAGGAAAATAATTTTGACATTTATTTCACTTTATAGATAAGGAAACAGAAGCTCTGAGAGGTGAAGTGACTTGTTCAAAAACAATGAAGCTGGTTGGTAAGTAATAGACCTAAGTAGTGGCTGATGGCTGGTGAAATTTCCTAACTCACAAGAGTGGCTAATGGAGGAAAAAAATCATTATAAGGCAGCTTGCTAATTTGCCTGATCCTTAGAAAAACATTCAGGACATTCAGGTAACGATTGACTAGATTCATCTGATGCACACACTTGTTCACATTCTTGCCTTATGCGCATGGTGACAAAGCAAGGAGTGAGTGCAGGCTGGGGTTAAGTGCTCCATCTGAATATGATTCATTATGTCAAGAAGGCAGTTGGCTAATGGTTTTACTTTCAAAATGAAGTCTTTTGAGTTTTATAGCCAGCTTCAGCAACTGATTAAAGAGACCCTTGATAGCATTTAAGAGTTAAACCATACTTTGAAAGTCCTAAATGTTCAACTAGAAACACAACACAGGCATTGGGATATTCTGATTCTGGGTTGGGTTCCTTGGGAAAAGGGAGATGTTTAGCAAGAAAGCCCTAAAATGCTTATAGGCTTTGCATTCACTATTGAAATGCAAGCCAGACATAGAGCCAAGTCAGCAAAATAATGATTACTGCAAATGGGTGTGCTAAGCTGGGTTGTTAGCAATTTATCCAAATTAAGAGTTGGGACTTTATCATAATCACTTGAGAAGTATGCCATTCACAGAATCATTTATTTTCACATATGATGTTCATCCTAATTTCTAAGTTTACCACCATCCCCTTCCAAAATATAAACATACAGCCTACTTAGAGCTCACTTAAAAGAGTTCTTTCAAGTTAGAAGGTAAATCAAAAATAGACTACAACTTTTTTTTTCATTCAGGAAGCTGTCCAAATTTTAAGGGTTTTTTTAGATTTTAAGAGTCTTTAGGCATGTGTTCCTTCTCATTATTTTGATATTATACATAGTATTACATAAAGTGAAAGCTCACTAAAATGGGGGTAATTAAGGAGAGTTTAATAAAGGGAAAATTAAAAAAGCAAGGATAGGGATAATCTAAAGGTTTGTGTAGTACTTTGGGGCTGGCAATGGTTGGGATTAATCACCACTCCTAAGCCTGAATGGACAAGGAGAGGAAATGGTGATGGAACCCAGAGAGGCCGGCCACAGCCGGGGAGAAGGCTGTCTAACAGGAGCTGTGTCTCCAGTCCTGGGACCCCGCAGAATGGGAGCTGAAGGAAAAAATACCCACTCCACTCTCATTTTGCCTTTAGATCTGCTGGTGCTCTCCACTAGCCAGAAGCAACTGTAAGCCAGAGGGTAAGGAGTATGGGGAAACAGCTCATATATCTCATTTTCCTGCCCAGAGCAGAATGGAGAGAGGCGGACAGTGGATCAAGGTAGGCTTGGAGCGTGGGGATGGGGGTTTAGAATGAGGAATATCTAGCCCAGAGATGCTGCTTTTTTTGGTGTGAAACACTGATGATGAGGGTGTGCTAAATCACTCCAGTCATGTCTGACTCTTTGCAACCCTATGGACGGTTGCCTGCCAGGCTCCCCTGTCCATGGGTTTCTCCAGGCAAGAATACTGGAGTGGATTGCCATGCCCTCCTTCAGGAGATCTTTCTGACCCAGGGATCAAACCCACATCTCCTGCATCTCCTGCACTGTCAGGCAGGTTCTCTACCACTAGCTCCGCCCTGGAAGTCCCAATAATAGGGGAGGCTGTGTATATGTGCGGGTGGGGTGTACATGGGAACTCTCTGTACCCTCCTCTCAGTTTTGGTATGAACATAAAACTGCTCTAAGAATAAGGTTTATTAATTTTTAAAAGAGATATTTCAATAGAACCCAGACAACTCTTTACCAGAATCTCTTTCCCAAAAGATACACACACATACATTTGGCAATTCTGAACGAGAATAGTAGAGCCAAAACAACTGCCACCTTTTTGAGAGGTCCCTCTAGGAATTTCAGGAATCTGTTATCCTGTGGATCCTTCTGCTTCCCAAAAGAAGAGTGAGTCACAGTGCAAGAGTGAGTGATAGTGCAAGAAGAGTTCCTTCTGAAGAGTTTTCTAAGGATTTGACCTGGATATTCAGTTCTATAAAATGAAAGAAAGACTGGAAAATAGAAACAGAAAAATATTCTTTTGAGTTTTAGGAAGAGTCGTTCAGGTGAAGACGTATGCTATTGGCTGGAGGGAAGAGAGCCCAAGTCGACTGGGGCAATAACATTGTGTGTAATGAGAGTAAAGATAGAATTTCTGTCATTCAAAGAAAGTTCTTTGGGTCAGTTTCAAAGCTGGAGATCGGGAGGCAATTTACAGATCAAAAACATTTTTAAAAGAAAACATTTTCAAGAATGGTTCATATGATGTTGTTCATGTAAATAAGAATCAGGTAAATATGCTCTCAAATCGCAAGTCCGCCATTTCCCAGTTCTGCAAACTTGGTCAAATTGCTTAAGCTTTTAGAAACTCAGGTTTCTGAGCTCTAAAGTGAAGGCAAAAATGGTGAGCCTAGATCACTTTTTGAAGAATGAATACAAAATGTATGTAGGTAGGTGGATTGGTAAATAATTTATCAATTATTATGATTATATATGGAGAAGGAAATGGCACCCCACTCCAGTACTCTTGCTTGGAAAATCCCGTGAATGGAGGAGCCTGGTGGGCTGCAGTCCATGGGGTTGCTAAGAGTCAGACACGACTGAGCAACTTCACTTTCACTTTTCACTTTCATGCATTGGAGAAGGAAATGGCAACCTACTCCAGTGTTCTTGCCTGGAGAATCCCAGGGATGGGGGAGCCTGGTGGGCTGCCGTCTTATGGGGTCACACAGAGTCGGACACGACTGAAAAGACTTAGCAGCTTAGCACCTATGATTATGTATATCAGAGATCAGATCAGTTGCACAGTCATGTCTGACTCTTTGCGACCCTATGAATCGCAGCATGCCAGGCCTCCCTGTCCATCACCAACTCCCAGAGTTCACTCAGACTCACATCCACTGAGTCAGTGATGCCATCCAGCCATCTCATCCTCTGTCGTCCCCTTCTCCTCCCGCCCCCAATCCCTCCCAGCATCAGAGTCTTCTCCAATGAGTCAACTCTTCACATGAGGTGGCCAAAGTACTGGAGTTTCAGCTTTAGCATCATTCCTTCCAAAGAAATCCCAGGGCTGATCTCCTTCAGAATGGACTGGTTGGATCTCCTTGCAGTCCAAGAGACTCTCAAGAGTCTTCTCCGACACTACAGTTCAAAGGCATCAATTCTTCGGCGCTCAGCCTTCTTCACAGTCCAACTCTCACATCCATACATGACCACAGGAAAAACCATAGCCTTGACTAGACGAACCTTTGTTGGCAAAGTAATGTCTCTGCTTTTGAATATGCTATCTAGGTTGGTCATAACTTTCCTTCCAAGGAGTAAGTGCCTTTTAATTTCATGGCTGCAGTCACATGCATATGTATTATGGGCTTCCTTGGTTGCACTAAAGGTAAAGAACCCACCTACCAATGTAGGAGACATAAGAGATGTGGGTTTTATCCCTGGGTTAGGAAGATACCCTGGAAGAGGGCATGGAAACTCACTCCAGTATTCTTGCCTGGAGAGTCCCATAGACAGTGGAGCTTGGCGGGCTACAGTCTGTAGGGTTGCAAAAAGTCAAAAATGACTGAAGCAACTTAGCATTCATGCACGTGTACATATTTTAGTTATAAAAGATGTATTATTATGGTGTTTAATAATAATAACAATAATAATGTTTTCATATTATTACCATAAACAAATTGTCTAAGCACAATCTTTTAAATCAACAAGTAATAGTGAAATCCTACCCTGCACTTAATGCTTTCATACAAACTTGATAATCTAAGATTGCTACTGCTACTGCTAAGTCACTTCAGTCGTGTCTGACTCTGTGCGACCCCATAGATGGCAGCCCTCCAGGCTCCCCCGTCCCTGGGATTCTCCAGGCAAGAACACTGGAGTGGGTTGCCATTTCCTTCTCCAATGCATGAAAGTGAAAAGTGAAAGTGAAGTTGTTCAGTCGTGTCCGACTCTTAGCGACCCCATGGACTGCAGCCTACCAGGCTCCTCCATCCATGGGATTTTCCAGGCAAGAGTACTAGAGTGGGGTGCCATTGCCAAGATTAGGTCCTTCCAAAAGAAAATTGTGATCTAATAGGGGAGACAAGATGCATATGCAGGAAACAGCAGAAAATATGAGACAATATAATTAGGCCAATTATGCAGTCTAGAGTGTAAGTGCTAAAGAGGTTCAGAGAAGAGTACAAGCAAAATGACTAAAGTTTCAGGACTCATTTCATGAAGGAAGGACCTTAAAGTTAGGTATGGTTTAGTAAGGGGCAGAGTGACATTTCTTAATATCACCTGGAAGACAGGTACCAAAGTAGGTAAGCACAACTTTTACTTATATAAAAGTTTGCTCAGGGGAGCTGTAGAAAGCATGCTGGAAAAGTAGGGGTGGGGCAGCAGTGGGCTACAAAAAGAAAGGGTTTGAGCTTCATGGAGTGATGATTGGATAGCTATTGAAAGTTATTTAGTAGTTGTGTGCCCTGATAGACACAATACTTAAGGAAGTTCAGTCTAACCAAGTGGATGATGGAAAGTACAAATGGCTAAAGTCAAGATTAACTGAGAAGATATATTACATCAAACCTTGTCTTTTTAGTTTGGAGCTTTCTGTAAATTTTGAATTTTAAAAGGTGAACCTGTATTGTTTCTTTCATTAGGAAAGATATTTTTAAAATGGAATGAACTATTAAAAGAAAAGTATAGTATTAAGCAATATTTTCCCTCTGTCTTGAAAACTGTTAAATTGAGTCAGATAAAGGAAACAGTATATTTTAATTTCTCTTTTTACCCCAGCTGCTAGGATTCTCAAAATTATTTTTAACGCAAATCTAGTGACTTTCCTGAAAATAGAGTTTTGATGTTGTGCTCCCTCATAGCAGCTCCAGGCAAGACAAAGGGAAAACCATAGAGTTTCTTAGCTAAGCACCCTGCTACTCACAGCTTCCATTAGAGTACCTGGAAATTGGTTTTACCTCCAGGAAATAAGATATTAACCAAAAAGGATGCAATAACTCCTATGTGTCCAGAATGTGCTATTTCGTGACTGAGGTCACAAACAAAGCTAAAGGAATCTGCTCCACGTGGGGGGAGTGGGTGATCAGCCTTTGCTGAAAACAAAGAAGAGTTCCAATGGGAAACGTTGGCAGAGTCCACACAAGCGGAGTGGAAGAAGGAAAACAATAGAGCAAACCAACACAGTATAATAATGCTACAATGACATCATAATATAACCAATATTAGCGAATGTTTACTGTAAACCAAACTCTAGGCTAAGGGCTTTCATTGCATCATTCATTTAATTGTCAATCCAAGAAGATAGGCCTGGTGGTTATTCCCAGTTTAACGGTTAGAGAACTGAAGGCATAAAGATTTTAAGAGCCATGTTCAAAGTCCTGTCGCTGGTGAAGATTAGAGCGAAGGCAATATGGCTTAGTGGGTTTTACCACAGCTCCAGGGGTGGCTTGTGTGGATTCCGGGCTCTGCTCTCCTATGTGTGACCTGTATGACCTCAGGCAGACAACTTGAACGCTTTCTAAGTTTCATTCTATTCATCTCTACAATGCAAATATTAATAATATCTATTTATTAGGCTGTCATGAAATAATGTGCGTAACGGGTGGGGCATTCACAGACACAGTAAGTTTGATCATAAATGCTGAAGAGCAGGCATAGCTGACGGTCCAGTTGCAGGTGTCACCGTGCTAGATGCTGTATTAGTGTTTATGAAAACACAGTGTAGTGTTGTATTAAACGTTTAAGAAAAGTGAATGTGAAAGTGGTAGCCACTTAGTCATGTCCAACTATTTGCAACCCTATGGACTGTAGCTTGCCAAGGCTCCTCTGTGCTTGGAATCCTCTAAGCAAGCTTACTGGAGTGGGTGCCGTTATATCAACTCCTAATTCCTTTTCATCTAATTCTGTGATTGCCAATCAATTGTCTAAAAATGCAGCTTCTTTTCTGATAGGAGAGGCTATGCTGGTGAGACCATATGTCTGCCCCATTTGCCTGATAGGTTGTTTGCTTGAAAGGTATATTAATAAATCAGCATTCTAGTTTGATTCAACACTCACTGACCTTTATTAGCATGAATTGACTCTGAGTCATATACTGTCAAGATCCGCTTTCTAAAAGTCTAAAGGTGAGACAATGGCAAGTGGATAATTTACCAAAGGAAATTTGCTTTGAGGGTTTCTGTGAGGACTGCAGCAAGGCCTTTTTTGGGAGGCTTCTTCTCTCTTATTGTGAGACCTTTTTATTTTATTTTATTTTATTTTTTTTCAGTTCTTTTTTTTTTTTTTTTTTTTTTTTTTTTTTCTCTAATTTTATTTTATTTTTAAACTTTACATAATTGTATTAGTTTTGCCAAATATCAAAATGAATCTGCCACAGGTATACATGTGTTCCCTATCCCGAACCCTCCTCCCTCCTCCCTCCCCATACCATCCCTCTGGGCCGTCCCAGTGCACCAGCCCCAAGCATCCAGCATCATGCATTGAACCTGGACTGGCAACTCGTTTCCTACATGATATTTTACATGTTTCATTGCCATTCTCCCAAATCTTCCCACCCTCTCCCTCTCCCACAGAGTCCATAAGATTGTTCTATACATCAGTGTCTCTTTTGCTGTCTCGTACACCGGGTTATTGTTACCATCTTTCTAAATTCCATATATATGCGTTAGTATACTGTATTTATGTTTTTCCTTCTGGCTTACTTCACTCTGTATAATAGGCTCCAGTTTCATCCACCTCATTAGAACTGATTCAAATGTATTCTTTTTAATGGCTGAGTAATACTCCATTGTGTATATGTACCACTGCTTTCTTATCCATTCATCTGCTGATGGACACCTAGGTTGCTTCCATGTCTTGGCTATTATAAACAGTGCTGCGATGAACATTGGGGTACACGTGCCTCTTTCCTTCTGGTTTCCTCAGTGTGTATGCCCAGCAGTGGGGTTGCTGGATCATAAGGCAGTTCTATTTCCAGTTTTTTAGGAATCTCACACTGTTCTCCATAGTGGCTGTACTAGTTTGCATTCCCACCAACAGTGTAAAAGGGTTCCCTTTTCTCCACACCCTCTCCAGCATTTATTATTTGTAGACTTTTGGATCGCAGCCATTCTGACTGGTGTGAAATGGTACCTCATAGTGGTTTTGATTTGCATTTCTCTGATAATGAGTGATGTTGAGCATCTTTTCATGTGTTTGTTAGCCATCTGTATGTCTTTTTGAGAAATGTCTATTTAGTTCTTTGGCCCATTTTTTGATTGGGTCGTTTATTTTTCTGGAGTTGAGCTGTAGGAGTTGCTTGTATATTTTTGAGATTAGTTGTTTGTCGGTTGCTTCATTTGCTATTATTTTCTCCCATTCTGAAGGCTGTCTTTTCACCTTGCTAATAGTTTCCTTTGATGTGCAGAAGCTTTTAAGGTTAATTAGGTCCCATTTGTTTATTTTTGCTTTTATTTCCAATATTCTGGGAGGTGGGTCATAGAGGATCCTGCTGTGATGTATGTCGGAGAGTGTTTTGCCTATGTTCTCCTCTAGGAGTTTTATAGTTTCTGGTCTTACGTTTAGATCTTTGTGAGACCTTTTTAAACATCTACAAAAAGTTATTGCAGTATTATAGGTAGACAGAGCACTATTCATCAGAGTACCAAGGGAGTATTTAAAACTAAGTCCCACGTCACAAAACCAATTTCTCTCTGTACATTGGGATGCAGGTGACTCTTTTGGAACCCCCTTGGTTATCCAGAGCCAATGACATGCCGTGTGTCCCTTCCCCTCATCACTCATTGAGTCCATTCCGAGAAGAACTCTGGCAGCCCAGAGTTCAATAATTGGGACATGTAGGGATTCCAGCTCCCTGGCCTAATTTCACATATTAAATCAGCCATTTTTCCTTTTTAAAAAATTCCCCTGCTTTTTGCTTCGCTCCTCTATCCACTCCTTCATGCATTCAGTTTTTTAACTGCATAATGCTACCAAAGAGTCCTGAACCGTATGCAGCAAAGAAATCTGAATTTTCTTACTGATGCATATAAAATCTCAGATGCCTGGATTCTGTGCCATGCTGTGCTCAGTGGGGATCAGGAAACAAAGGGGTGAAGGACAGTGGCTGCCTGGTGTCTTAATAAGATGCAGATCAGCCGAAGAGCATCAGACCATCAAATCCAGGGTCTGCGGCAAGCACACACCTTTCGTCAGGCTTGGAATGGGCCGAGATGGATTCGGGGCTTTATTGAAAGATCATACAGGATGACTGCAAAATCCCATTACTTGTTGATTAAGTATTGATTGCCTCAGTATTAACAAGCCAGCTAATATGAAGTGACCTCTGAGGCCAGTGGTTTAGGGGGAGGGGGAAGACAATTTACTAAAACAGGCAGGCAGATGAATAAGAGGGCTAGATTTGCTCTTGGCTTTTAGCTTCGGTTAAAATGTCACACTCGATAGTGCAGATCAATGCCCACTTTATTTCCTCACAGCCGTCTTATTACCATCATGAGGCTGCCTCCTTTGATGCTTTCTAATGACCCTCTGAACCGTCTGCTCGGCTCACCCTCTGCTTTCAAGTGAAAGCACAGGCCTCTCTGCCCCCTCGCTGCTGACGGAGCGGCCATGGACGAGACCGGGCCACGATAGACCAGCAGAGCCTTGTCCGGGGTCAGCAGTGCTACACTTGCTGTGCCTTTCCTCTTGTCCTTTGCTTTCCTTTGAGCATCTTCAGCATCAAAGCTTGTCTCCTCTTTCCAAGATTCCAAATAAAGCCGAGGCGGTGAAACGAGAGGCTGTGCTCCAAACTCCCACCCAAGGCCACCATCCGGGTCAAGGGCTTTCTGACTTCATTCTCTAGGAAGGAAATTCTCGCCGATTTGAAACCTCTCCCTTCCATCCAGAAATGGGTGTCTTTGATAATGGCAAAAATAAGTAAGCAAATAAATAACTTAAAAAAAAAAAAAAGTGTCCTTCACTCCAATCAAGCAAGCTGACTTAAGAAGGCCTATGGCCTGTGCCAGCCAAAGGAATGGTAAGCAATCTTTTGCTATGGAAATGTTTGTTTGGTTTTTGGTCTATAAAGACGAACTTTTCTGAACATGCTTTGCTCTTTTAGCAAAGTGTTTGGCTTCTGTGCTGCAAAATTGACTACTTAGTCTAGCTCTCTCTGAGTATAAATATTTCATGTGCTGGCCAGGGTAGGGATTTGTCAATGCCCTCCTATTGGCCAGAGTTCTGGCTTCAACTTTCTGCGTCAGAAAGAAAATAGAGAAGTGAATCTAGTGAAAAACTTTCTTCTTGGCAGACATACCCAATTGGTCTCTGAAATGAAAAGGTTTCCAACATTGGATGGCTAGAAGCGGGAACAGGAGTACAGAGAGGAAACTTCAAACTCTAAGGCTGGTATTCAAAGCCAATGTCGACCTGAAGATGAAAACCACAATAATTTCTCTGGGGCTTTAAGAAACTGCCTCAGTCAGTTTTGTTGCTGCAAAATTCATAATTTAAACCCTCTTCCCACTTATTTCAGCCTAAATTGGATGAATAAAGATCATTTCTTCCTTTACTTAACTATGTCAGTCTTTTTTCTCAAGGTTTTCTCAGGGTTCCATATAAAGTCCTATAATTCAGAACCACTCAAAGTCCAGCACAAACAAAACCATTTTCCTTTCTCCTTTTCCCATCTATTATTTTCTGTTCTTATAGGAAAATCCACTAGATTTCTCTGCCACTTTCCCTATTTCTCAACCACAATCACTAAATATTTATTTAATACAAACCATGTGTATATTTACAACATTAAGTTGGCATTCAAAGATTTGCTGAATGAATACACTCATTGTTTTGAATTATTTTTCATTGAATTTGTAAATTTACTGCGTGGTTCTGTAATGTATAGAGACTAATTCTCTCTACAAAAATTTAGACATCATAATGAGAAACCTGGCTTGCATTCTTTCCTCAGTCTCATGACCCCCAATGAATTTGCTTGAAAACCTCTAAAATAATGAGTTCTATAATGAAAGAAACTTTTGGAAGAAAACATAAAAGTCTCAGCAAAGAACATTCCATGTTTTTGATACCCAGGAACCCCTGAATGGAATGATATTCTGTTTAATTTTTGCAAAACTATTCTTGCCTCAGAGAAAATTTCTGGCTTATAAAAGATCTCAGTCTAAGATATAGTACAGGGATAAACAATTACTGGTCTCAGGAAAAGTTTACATAAAATTATGAAAAAAAATAGATACATAGCAGGAGGTGAAGGGAAGTGAGGCTTAAATGGAAAGCACTCAAGTTTCTGATTTTAGTGTCATTCTGCTTTCATACCCAGCCATACCTTCTGAAAAAATGATTAAATATGTGTGATCTGTCTCCTTTCTTTTAGTTCAGATGCACTTTACTTGTATCTTCAGGAAATATTTATTAAATGATGACAACTTAACACCAAGTAAATATTTATTAACTGATGACTGGTGGACAATATGAAAACATACCTAAGGAAATCATTGCACCTGAGCCAAGGAGCTTCCTCTAAGGGAAACCAAAAGAATCATAGGAACACAGCAATAGAATAGGTCTAAAGCCAAAGATGATTGAGGCTCTAAAAATTATTGACTGAAGGATTCTATCCTGAGTGACTGCCTGGGTGCAACTGGTGTCTTGATTTCTGTCTGACCTCTTCTCCTTTAACGGAGTATATTAAACTAGTTCACTAGATTTACCCTGAAACCAAAGGTGACATCATGACTTTCCACGACTCTGAGTGATCAATGAGGCGAGAGTGAAACCAACAAGGTCTTGTTTTTGTTTTTTTATCAATAGTAGTAGCATTTGCGCATGTGCGTTGCTCAGTCGCTTAGTCATGTCTACCTCTTTGCGAGCCCATGGACTGTAACCACCAGGCTCCTCTGTCCATGGGATTCTCTGAACAAGAATGCTGGAGTGGGTTGCCATTTCCTCCCCCAGGAGATCTTCCCCACCCAGGGATCAAACCCACATCTCCTGCATTGAGAGGCAGATTCTTTACCACTGAGCCACCAGGGAAGTATAACCTACGTGTTTATTTTCACTGTTTCTTAAAAAATTTAGGGACCAGTACTTTGAATTATATTTTTCTCAGAATGTTGCTTTATGAAAATCTTTATTTTCTTCTTGATTTTCCTCAGCAATCTCATTTTCTACACTCCCACAGCTTCTTCTCATCCCCTACCACATGTTTCGGAAGTACTGAAGCATTGAGCTCTTGTCCCTAACCTTGCCCCAATCTTGTTTCCCATGTCTTTGTGCCTCTGAACACACTGTTCTTATGCCTTGGGTACATTTCTCTCTCTTTCCTTCCTGAAGATAATTTCATCTATAAATATGTCCTGGTGTTTCCTAAAAGAATTTATTCATTTCAAAAAACTTCATATTTAAATATGCTATTTTCTAGGCACTATACTAGATACCAGTGAGATAAAATTGAGTTAAAAAAAAAAAAAAGGATCCCAGACTTAAGGACTCACATAGGAAAGAAAAATATGTAAACAAATGATTATGATATAAAATGATAATACTCATAATGTAGAAAACACAGAAAGGTTACTGTTAGTACAAAGGAGCTACTGTTTCATTCTGGAAGGGTGAGGAATGAATAAATACATTCAAATATGTAACACAGGTTGAGTAGTGTTTTCAAAATTTAAAGTGGAATACCATTTGTGCAGGAGGGGATAGCAGAGAAAGGTGGAAGTGTATGGTGTTCTGGACCTACGCTCCTAGACTTACCACACCCTATTTCTAGTCCTAATGTGATCATCTGTTACCACTTGGCCATGAACTTCCCCAAGTCAGGTCTTCATTCTCGTCATCTCATTGTATCCACTGAATTGGTACTCAAAATTCTTTTGAATGAATAATTTCATAAAATTCTCTCCAACTTCACAATATATCATTGAAAAGATGAGTAAGCAGTTTTATATTTGTCATGCTCCTCAGGATCAACCAGGTCTGCACACAAGATACACCTAAAGTGAGTTTCAAATAGGTCAAATCTGTCTCATTAACAGGTGTATCATGTATGCTAATGGTCTGTAGTTGGGCAAATATGTAGCGATATTCATGGTGGATTGGATGCATTTGGGATGGTTGATGGTATGTTAAATTTGGAAACCAGTTTTCTGACTTTGAAATTTTAAAAGTCACACTTTGTCACTGACGTCAGCACTCAAGGCCTGGGTGAGGCAGGTGGGGGGAATGAGCAGGAAGGTGGAATAAGTTCAGTTCAGGTGGTGAAAGAACTAAGGAGATGGTTATACAAAAGAAAATGTGAACCACGTTCTACATTTACATTCTCGTTTAAAGGGTCGGTACTGTATGGCTGTGAAATTCAGGGTCTCGTTATGCTAGACTGTGGCTGATGGGGAGTTAGGGAAAGGAAAGTTGCGGCAATTTGTGGTTGTAAGGCCAAAGACTGTTACCTTTTAAAATACTGAGTGACTTTAAAGAATAAAACTGAAAACAGACAATATGAGAAGAACAAGTTTTTGCATGGCATTCCTAAGAAGAAATAATACACTTGTTATGCATTACAGTCTGTGCTCAAAATGCTATTTCAGCATTCTGGGTATTAAAAAAAGAACCTTATGTGGTCTTGTGGTGAACGACTGTGAAGGATTATTTAAAGTAAACTGTAGGGAAATATAAAACAAACCCAGCTAATTTATCACAACAGTGAAGATGCATAAATAAGATGTTTATGAATAACAAGGAGAGCTTACCTATTATTTCAAAAAAATTTCATTTTTAGTAGAAAATCTGCCACATTTTATTTAAAGGAGAATGACCTCTATTTTTTCCCCACATCTCTATAGCCTCTGGTACAGCCTTACTTATTACTATGAATATAACATGATGGTTATTTTGGAAATGTTTTAATTACACGACAAGCCTCTGGGAATCTTGGCTTCAGAGATATATAACTTCACACTCAAGACTAATATTGTCTTAAGCCTAGGAGCTCAGGAATTCTGCAAAGGTGGCTGCCAATCAGTGGCCAATCGAAGAGACAATGGATGATGAGAATGAAGATATGCCTCTGTACCTTGTGATTCTTTCATCAAAGAAAACCGCATGGCATCTCTCTGGCCAAGTGGCTTTGTGGATAAACATCCTAAACAAATTTTTCATAGAAAGACTTCCCTGGTGGTCTAGTGGTTGAGAATCCACCTGCCTATGCAGGTGACACAGGTCCAGGATGATTCCACGTGCCGCGGGGCAACTAAGCCCGTTCGCCACGACTACTGAGCCTGTGTGCTCCACAATAAGAGAAGCTTCTGCCGTGAGAAGCCCATGCACCGCAACTCGAGAGTAGTCCCTGCTTGCCGCAACAAGAGAATGCCCACACGCAGCAACAAAGGCCCAGCACAGCTAAAAAAATTCTAAAGGCACCAATGATAGCTTTGGATTTTTATCTGAGTCCTTAAGTTTCATGTTATATTTCTGACACCAACATGCCAGTTCATGTAACACTGACCGTCAATTGTCCAGCAAACAGTTTTGCTTCTGGTCATACAGTTAGACTGCATTTCTCAGCTTCTCTTGCAGTTAAGCTGGAACCATCATTACAACTTGTTGTTCAGTTGCTAAGTCTTGTCCGACTATTTGTGACCTCATGGACTGCAACAGGCCAGGCTTCCCTGTCCTTCACTATCTCCTGGAGTTTGCTCAAACTCATGTCCATTGAGTCGATGATGCCATCCAATCATCTCATCCTGTTGCCCCCTTCTCTTCCTGCCCTCAATCTTTCCCAGCATCAGGGTCTTTTCCAATGAGCCAGATCTTCACATCTGCTGGCCAAAGTATTGGAGGTTCAGCTTCAGCATCAGTCCTTCCAATGAATATTCAGGGTTGGTTTCCTTTAGGATTGACTGGTTTGATCTCCTTGCTGTCCAAGGGACTCTCAAGAGTCTTCTCCAGCACCACAGTTCAAAAGCATTACAAGTGATCTCTGGCAAATTCCCAGCCTGTGAAAACTCCCCTGCTGATCCTTATCCTACTTTTTTCCTTATGTACCAGGTGAATAGAGAAGTCTTCTAGGATCTAGAAGGCGGTAAAGCCACAATGTGGAAGGAACCTTGCTCCTGAATGAATAAGCGGACTTCTTTTCACTTTTACATCTCCAAAATCCAACTTTATTGTGTTCAGTCACTCAGATTTGAGGTTGTTTGTTACAGTAGTTAGCCTGTATTTATTCAAATACAAAATCTTTCTTGTGTCCTTTTTACGTTTCTGTTTCTTAAGCAAATTTTAGCTGGTTTATCTTGTGCCTAATAAACAACAGGAAGTAAACTAGCAAAAATAAATATTTTCATTATTGAGATATATAAGAGAGGATAAATAGCTAAGTAAAGAACACCCTTCTAAGGATGATATTAAATATAACCAAGTCATAGATGCCATCATCATGTTTGGAAAAGAGTTGTTGAAGAAAACAATGTATATGCAATTCATATTGATGAAATTTTTTTCTGATGTGACGAAACATAGATCAGGCATGAAAATGTGCCACGAGTAACCTATAGCATTGATCATTAATCCAGGTCTCCTTGTGTCAAGTGAAAGACAGCCAGGACTTTTAAACTCTCTTTGGAAACTCTTGTCATCATGAAAACAAGTTCATGCTTCTTGGAACAGGTTTATTTATGCTAGCTATACTATCCTGAAAACCTTAGAAAAGTTTTGAGTTCTTGGAAACATTGAGTCTTTTAGACATTTGAGATGCCAACACAGTCCAAGTGTCCTTTAAGTAAATTCCACAGTGATGCGGAATAAGATATGGCAGTCAGAAAGGTGTTTGTTGAATACTCTCATTATTCACCTTCTACTGGAAAGTCACATATATGAAAGCCCTACACCTTATCACCATCACATCCATTAAAAACCCATCAGGTTAGGATAGGGAGACTTCACCAGTTAAAGAGACAGCAGATGGAAATTCATAGAAAGGACAGATGTCAAAACATCATCCTCAAGAAGTGATACTCTCAGAGGTTTGCACCACTGCTCTTTTACAAAATCTTTGATTTGCTTTTGATATGCATTTTCACCCTTTCAAATGCAACCAGATCTCAGTACATATCACATTTTTAATGAGAAGAAGCAAGCAGGTGTTGATGTGTTATATATAACTGTTACAATTCCAGCTACTTTTGTCTAATGGATAAGAATATCACTTTTCAACAATACACTAAAGAAAATGAAAACCAAATAGAAACTTGTTCCTGTATTTGTTTTCTAGAGAGGACATGTTTAACTGATTGCTTTCAGATATTTTGGGAGACTGTTGAAAATTAGCAACATTTAGAAATTACTGAGAAGCCACTAATGTGAATCAAGCTCACATTATTAATAATTTGTATATTACTTAATTACCCATGTTTCTTTCTTGAAAACATCTCTGGCAATATTTGTTCCTTGATACACATCACGGGTTGACGTTTCTATTATTGAAATTCACACTATCAAAGTGATGAGTTTTTACCATAAGTACTTCAACTGCTGTCCTTTTCAAAACATCCATGATAGGAATATATGCACTTTAAACCCATGGAAGGGTTGATATAACAGTGCTGTAATCTTTGCCCACAATTATCAAAAATGCTAACTTATGTGATGCTATTGGCTACAACAATAGCATCATAATCAGCAACAAAGTATTTATTAAATGTGTAGTCTCTATAAATAAAATGTTTGGGGATATAGGTAGAGGAGTTGTGTGAATGTATTCAAAGAAATTACGGACTATTAGAAAATATGAAAAATCAATGTGAGAGTAATGACTATGAATACAGGAAACTTTAAAAAATAATCCATGTCATAGATATACTCTACAAAGTTTCACTGACAGCAAGTCTGAGCAGACCAAAAAGTCATTGCTCACACGAAAATGGGGCCCACGATGGGTAAGTGCACATATCCAGCAATAGGAGGTGATTCTGGAAGGCAAGTCAGTGAATCCTTCAAAGTCTGAGTGCTTGAAAATGAGCCTTAGTCATGCAGGTTTTCTGAAATGTGCCCTTTCTCAGTTTGAGGAAATTCCCTTCTATTGCTAGTTTGCTGACTGTATCATAAATGGATGTTGAATTTGGTTAATTTTTTATACATATTATGATTATCACAAACACACACCAGATTACCTCATTTATTCTGGTAGTATGGTGATTTTGTCTTGATTAGTGAATGTTCAAGTAGCCTTGCACTTTGGGAATAAAACCTTCCTGGTCATCGTGTATGTATACACATTTCATATATAAGTGCTGGCTTTCATTTGCTAGCATTTTGTTCAGTTTTGCATCTATACTCTTGAGGGTTATTGAGCTATACATTCCCCACCCCCCCACAATGTCTTTGTCTTGTTTTGATGTCATGGTAATAACAGCTTCATAAATTGCGTTGGAAAATGTTAGATCCTCCTCTAATGTCTCAAAGAGTTTGTGTAAAATTGGTGTCGCCTTTTCTTAAATAATTGATAGAATTCACCAGTTGAAGCTATGTGGTCTGGAAATTTTTATTTTGAGAATAATATTCTAAATTATCAATTCAATTTGTTTAACACATATAGCTATTTATACTTTCTATTTATTCTAGTGTTAGTTTTGGTAATTTTGTCTTTCAAACAACTTTTTTTATTTCATCTAAGTTGTCAGTTTTATTGGCTTAGTGCTGTTTATAATATTGTCTCAATATTAATATATTTAATGAATTTACAATGTTCAGTGGTATCATCACTTTCTTTCCTTCTGTTGGCTTCCTTTCTCTCCAATCAGGTATGTGTGAACACGAATGTCTTCCAGGCCTCTGTGAACTCGGGGGGCTGTTCAGCTTGCAGCATCTCAGTGTTTCTTCTTTGCTGAGCCTTATGAAGTTTCCCTCTGCTTTTTGCAACCAGAGATTCATAAAGACGCCTAACAGATCCTGATAGCTCTTTCTTGCACAGTTCCTCTATATTGCTCTGTATCACAAATTCTAGCCACCTCAACCTCCCAGCATTCCAAGACCTGTCTCCTCATATCAGTGATATGACTGTTTCCATCTTTCGTCCATTCAGTTCAGTTCAGTTCAGTCGCTCAGTTGTGTCCGACTCTTTGCGACCCCATGAATCGCAGCACGCCAGGCCTCCCTGTCTATCACCAACTCCCGGAGTTCACTCAGACTCACGACCATTGAGTCAGTGATGCCATCCAGCCATCTCATCCTCTGTCATCCCCTTCTCCTCCTGCCCCCAATCCCTCCCAGCATCAGTCTTTTCCAATGAGTCAACTCTTCGCATGAGGTGGCCAAAGTACTGGAGTTTCAGCTTCAGCATCATTCCCTCCAAAGAAATCCCAGGGCTGATCACCTTCAGAATGGACTGGTTGGATCTCCTTGCAGTCCAAGGGACTCTCAAGAGTCTTCTCCAACACCACAGCTCAAAAGCATCAATTCTTCGGTGCTCAGCCTTCTTCACAGTCCAACTCTTACATCCATACATGACCATAGGAAAAACCATAGTCTTGACTAGACGGACCTTTGTTGGCAAAGTAATGTCTCTGCTTTTGAATATGCTATCTAGGTTGGTCATAACTTTCCTTCCAAGGAGTAAGCATCTTTTAATTTAATGGCTGCAATCACCATCTGCAGTGATTTTGGAGTCCAAAAAAATAAAGTCTGACACTGTTTCCACTGTTTCCCCATCTATTTCCCATGAAGTGATGGGACCAGATGCCATGATCTTCGTTTTCTGAATGTTGAGCTTTAAGCCAACATTTTCACTCTCCACTTTCACTTTCATCAAGAGGCTTTTTAGTTCCTCTTCACTTTCTGCCATAAGGGTGGTGTCATCTGCATATCTGAGGTTATTGATATTTATCCCGGCAATCTTGATTCCAGCTTGTGCTTCTTCCAGTCCAGCGTTTCTCATGATGTACTCTGCATATAAGTTAAATAAACAGGGTGATAATATACAGCCTTGACGTACTCCTTTTCCTATTTGGAACCAGTCTGTTGTTCCATGTCCAGCTCTAACTGTTGCTTCCTGTTGGCATGTTGGTCCATTACATGCCTCCAGACTGAAAACCAAGGTGATTGGATGACTTACCTCGTTGGTTTCCTTTTTCAGGGCTTCCCTGATAGCTCAGTTGGTAAAAAATCCACCTGCAATGCAGGAGACCTCGGTTCGATTCCTGGGTCAGAAAATCCACTGGAGAAGGGATAAGCTACCAACTTCAGTATTATTAGGCTTCCCTTTTGGCTCTGCTGGTAAAGAATCCACCTGCAATGGGGGAGACCTGGGTTCAATCCCCAGGTTGAGATGATCCCCTCAAGAAGGGAAAGGTTACCCACTCCAGTATTCTGGCCTGGAAAATTCCATGGGACCAGATTTCCATGGAACGTCCTTGGAAATTCCATGGTACCGCCTGTCATCCAGCATCTGAAAACAGCTATTTCACATATTTTGCCCAGTTTACCAGTTGTTTGGAGTCCTAGTAAGTCTGGTACCACTTAATCTGCCATGGCCAGAAACATTAGCGTTTTACTAAAGATGGGAGAAACTGAAACTCAGATTTTTTTTTTTTTCAGTGTACACTGCTAATAAACATGACTAAACCCTCTACCTATACTTTTTCCACTCTATCATGTTGCCTCTCAACTTATCCAGCAGATGTTTATGGAACGCATAGAAAGAATTTTGCTAAATTTAAGATAATCCCTCAAATTTATGTAATTGGAACAAAATGATATATTCACATGAAACAGTATAAGACAGTGAATTATACAGTCTGTACTGGCAAAGTTTAAAGAAGATGGGAGACAACATGTTTTTCAAAGTTGTTTTAACAGAGGAAAATTATTGCATGTAACTGAAGTATAAATAAAACGAGAGAGAATATAATGTTGAGAAAATATCCAGTGGTTGACGTTTGTGAGTACTTTCTAATTTTAATATCTTGATGTCAACCGTATTAGTCTCATTGGGGTAAAGTCAAGTCATTTTTATCTTTTCATCTTTGCAGCCCCCTGAAAGAAGTCTATTTGAGAATTATTTACTGACTCCATTATAAAGCAGAGATCCTAAAAGCTGATTTATGTTAATCCTTAATAATTTAAAAAAGATACATTTTAGCTTCAGTGGACAACTGAAAATTTTTTAAAGCAACAGCTTCCACAGAAAATAATTAAGATCATCTAAAAATTTCAATGTAATTGAATTAGTTATTTAAAATTTGGTTTACTCAAGAATTTATTTAATAATTTAAGGCATCTCTATATGGAGGAACAGACTTGGTAAAAAGCCAAGAAATAAATATCACAAAAGAATTTACCTATGAGATTTATTATTGTGAAGTGTCAAAATGTGCACCTCATTGTATAAGCAAGTGACATGCCCATCACAAAGCAGAATTCCATGAGTTTAAGAGATTTAAATAAATACTAACCTCCCATATATTATGATTGCTGTGAGATACACAGAAATGGGAGCCTCTTGGCTACTTCTCAAGTCTATTCCACATTTCCTGTCTTTGTAGATGTGTTAAGTGTTACAGGTAGACTTTTTCCCCCAGCTCTCTAGTTGTTTCTAGGTGTTGGTAGTCATTTGACTCTTATTAAAATAAGAAAGTAATTTGTTGATCTTCAGGCAAAAAGACACAAAATTATTGATGTCTTCTTAGAATGCTTATGCACATCGGGTGAGAAAGAATTCCAACGTGAGTGCAAACAGAAGAAAGTAAAATTGGTATGTAAAGATGGTTTTTGGAGCACATGCATTGAGCGCACATTTGCCTCTAAGCCTGAATGTTTAAGAATCTATCTCTCAGTGAATCATAATTTCTAAATTAAAGGTAGAAAAAAACTGTTGAGGATCCTTTCCACCCTGACTCATGTGATACGTGTAATGGCTTATGGTTCATTGTGTGTGTGTGTGGTAGTTGCTCAGTCGTGTCCGACTCTTTGGGATCCCATGGACTGCAGTCTGTTAGGCTTCTCTGTCCATGCGATTGTCCAGTCAAGAATACTGGAGTGGGTTTCCATTTCCTTCTCCAGGGGATCTTCCCAACCCAGGAGGGTATGGTTCATTATTATCATGTTTTCCCAAAAATGCTAATTAAACATCTTGATATCTTGAGAGACAACAGTCACTATAGTCCTGACGGTCTGAGGTGGATAGTCAACAGCACACATGGAAATCACATGTGTTTGCAAACTTATATAATGGGAGTAGAATTAAAAATGAGGTCTGTATACGTATGTGTCAGGGGTCTCCTGACTGCAAGCTGTAAGAAGAGCTCACTCAAACTTTACTCAGCATAAAAGACCCCTTTGGTGAGGTGGCTGGAAGGAGCTGACATGAACAAGTGAAAGTCGCTCAGTCGTGTCCGACTCCTTGCGACCCCATGGACTGTAACCTGGCAGGCTCATCTGTCCATGAAATTCTCCAGGGAAGAATACTGGAGTGGGTAACCTTTCCCTTTTCCAGGGGATCTTCCCTACCCAGGGATCAAACCCACGTCTCCCAGATTGCAGGTGGATTCTTTACCATGTGAGCTACCAGGGTGCTGAAGTGAACTTTCCGTGTTGTGAGCTGAGGGACAAGCGCTGGCACAGTTTCTGCATTTCTCGCTTCCGTCCACCGGGACTTGGGAATCTGAATGATCTAAAATCGGGATCCTCAAACTTGGTACTATTCACATTTTGGGCCAGCTCATTCTTTCCTTGGGGTGAGGGGTGGGGCCTGTTCTGTGTGTTGTAAGATGTTTAGCAGCTTCTTCAGCCTCTGTGCCATAGGTACCAGTATTGCCTTCTGCTTGAGTTCGACAACCACAAATGTCTCCAGACATTGGTAAAGATCCCATGGAGGAAAACACTGTTGCCAGCTGAGAACCACTGGCTTAGAGATTAATAGCATATACTGCATAGGTTCAAATTCTGTCACTTTCTGGCTGTGTGAACTTGAGCAAGTAATTTCAGTCTCTGTACTTGAATTTACTTATCGATCTAATGATGATTATAGCATTATCTACAAAATGAGGGTATTCTTAGGATTTGTTGTTGTTCAGTTTAGTTCAATTGCTCAGTCATGTCTGACTCTTTGCGACTTCATGAACCACAGCACACCAGGCCTCCCTGTCCATCACCAACTCCCGGAGTCCACCCAAACCCATGTCCACTGTGTTGGTGATGCCATCCAACCATCTCATCCTCTGTCATCCCCTTCTCCTCCTGTCTTCAATCTCTCCCAGCATCAGGGTCTTTTCTAATGAGTTGGCTCTTTGCATCAGGTGGCCAAAGTATTGGAGCTTCAGCTTCAGTGTCAGTGCTTCCAAAGAATATTCAGGGCTGATTTCCTTTAGGATGGACTGATTTGATTTCCTTGCTGTGCAAGGGACTCTCAAGAATCTTCTCCATCACCACAGTTCAAAAGCATCAATTCTTTGGCACTCAGCCTTCTTTATGGTTCAGCTCTCACATCCTTACATGACTACTGGAAAAACCATAGCTTTGACTGCATGAACCTTGGTTGGCAAGTAATGTCTCTGCTTTTTAATACTCTAAGTTTGTCATAGCTTTTCCTCCAAGGAGCAAGCGGCTTCCGATTTCAAGCGGCTTCCAATTTCACCATCGTTCTGAGGATTGAGATCATACAAATTAAATTCTCAGAACATTCTTAAAATGCTTGCACCTAGTCAGCCTTCAGGTGTTGCTAGCCCTTAATGCTAACAGCAATGTTCCCTTCATTTTGTAAAGAAATGGCTTCTTGCAGCACCACATTAAAAAGAAGTAGCTTAATAACCTCAGCAAAATCAACAGCATTTTTCTCCCAGGTTATCAACTAGTCCAGCTCGGGTCATTCAACTGTGTCTTGAACCAAGTACAGCTGCCAAAGGGATGGAGTCTTGTGAATGGTGAGGCTTGTGTCAAACCAGTTTCATAACTAAAAGAAGAGATTTTATTCAAAGAAGTGAGATGGACAAGCATAATGGGCAGGCATTGTTGAAACACACCGTGGACCTCTTAAGTGTAGAAAACATGTGCAAAGTAGACTTCCTACCTTGGCAACTGTCCTCAGGTCATGAAAACCCATCTCTAGTCACATTTTGGTGAGTTTTCTGGGATAAAGAGGTCAGCAAAGTATCAGACCAGACAATGTTAAGATGTGCCAAGAAAATGACCATCTGACAAGGTATCAGAGGCAGACCTGCTATCCTCAAAACTAGAGTGGCAGAAGGAATTGACATAGCTGTTCTTTGCCAGTTTTGTAATGAGAAAGATAAAGCTGGAACAGTACTGACCAAAGCCACCTTTCACTGAGTTCTTCCGAGGGGTAGATTCTACATTGTTTTATCTCAATCAATACAGCATTTCTGCATGGTCATTGAAATGATTCCCATTTTTAAAATGAGGAGACTGAAGATTTTCTAGGAAGGAAGAGAAAATTTGCCTAAGGTTCACATCCAGTAAAGGATGAAGACAGAATTCAAGCTCAAGCTTGTCTGACTTCACAGTTTCTATTCTTCATCCCCACATTTCCAGCCCAGAGTCTGGCCAAAATGCACAGGAAAACCAAGTTGCCGGATTTGGAGGTGGGTGGGCACATGCTTACTGAAGAAGACAGAGCATTAATTAGGGATTCTCTGGTTGGTAAATGAGCCTAACAAGCACTAAACTGTGAGAAATCCCCAAATTTCACATACTAGGGATGGAAGTCCATGCAGGATGACTCCTCCCTGTCAGAGATTCACTTCTCTTGTCTTAGAGTTGTCTTGAGTATTTGTACTTTCAGACATTGCCTTTTGTTTAACAACCCAGCTCAATTCAACTTCTATTCAGGGGCAGACTTAGCCAAGTAGTCACCATGGATAAAAAGAAAACAAATTTCAAATAATAAAATATGTACACTTTCCCCCATACCTTCATTACATAAACTTCATGTGACATAACAGTTCAATTTCATTGGAATTGCTTTTCATGCCAAAGTTTCCTCCTTTATTTGTGACTGGATAGCAACGGCACCCCACTCCAGTACTCTTGCCTGGAAAATCCCATGGGCGGAGGAGCAGGGGCACTAGTTACTCCTCCTTGGTAAAGTCTTGATCCAGGTAAGGTGTACCCAGATAGCCGTATTGTGAGTAACACTGCAATGAACATGAGGTTGCAGATAACTCTATGAGGTCCTAATTTCAATTCCCTTAGATACCAACATAGAAGCAGAATTGCTGAATCATATGATATTGAACAAGTTTCTTAATTTTACTGGTCTTTAGTTTTCTCGTCTGTAAAGCAGTTTAATAGGATTTCCCACGTGGCTCAGTGGTAAAGAATCTGCCTGCCAAGTAGGAGATGCAGGTTCAATCTCTGGGTCAGAAAGATCCCCTGGAGAAGGAAAGGGCACCTACTCCAGTATTATTGCCTGGGAAATTCCATAGACAGGGAAGCCTGGCAGGCTACAGTCCATGGGGTCGCAAAGAGTCAGACGTGACTTAGCAACTAAACAATAACAACAACAAAGAGGGCTAATAGATAAACCTTTTTCCTAGGATTCTGAGGGTCTTATAAAATGATTTTTTAAGTAGGACTTGGCCCATACACTCTCAGTTTTCATGAGTTTTCTTTCCTTTCCCCACTCTTGCTGTGAGACCTTCCTATATTCTCTAGATGAAATAAAATGGAATAGTTAAGTGAACAGACATTGGAGTTTATGCTCTATCACTTAGCTTCCCTGATTGGACAAGATACTTAATCTTATCTTTAAAATGTGAATTAAGGGGCTTCCTTGATGGATCAGTGGTAAAGAATCTGCCTGCCAATGCAGGAGACATGGGATCAAATGATCCCTGATCTGGGACTATACCACATGCCACAGAGCAACTAAGCCTGTGCACCACAATTGAGCCTGTGCTCTAGCGCCTGAGAGCCGCAACTATTGAGCCCACAAGCCACCCCTACTGAAGCCTGCATGCCCTAGAGCCTGTGATCCGCAACGAGAGAAGCCAGCGCTATGAAAAGCCTGTGCACCACAAGGGAAAAGCTCATACACCAAGAAAAGCCTAGCAAAGCCAAAAATAAATAAAAAATGGAAGTATTTTATTATTTTTTTAATTTATTTATTTTTAAATTTTATTTTATTTTTAAACTTTACATAATTGTATTAGTTTTGCCAAATATCAAAATGAATCCGCCACAGGTATACATGTGTATTTTAAAATGTGAGTTAATAATTGAACCCTCTTCACAGGGTAATAAAATGAAATGAGGTAATTATGCAAAATGCTTATCCTGAGCCTTTTTCAAACAATGGTGGTAAATACTGGCATTTTTACCATACCAAGCCTTTGCCACCTGTGGTCTTCTCTGGGGTCTGATTCAACCAGAGCAGGGATGCATTCCATGGACAGGCCCCATCCTAACTCATTCTGGAGCCAGTCTGGACCAAAACAGGGTACTATCAGTCTCAGGCCACAAGCTAAGTGATCTAGAATCAGTCTGTAATAGTATTTTTGTAGATACCTTTATGCATTTTAATTCTCCCCTTAAAAATGCGTTTCCATCATTTTTTCTTCTAGACTGCCCTGTGGTACAGTGCCCTAAGGCATGAAATTGAGACTTCTTGACATCTTTAGCAAGACATGAGATTGGAAGTTGTATTTACAGAACCAGTCCTAATGGTTTAAATTAAGGAATCCAGAGAGAAAAGAAAGGGTCAAAAATGGGGTCAGGGAGTCCACCTCTTCTACCACTGGAGAATGGCAGAAAGAGAAAGATGACATGTGGAGGAAAGGAAAGTCATTACACGTCATGAGTCTTGATGGCTTTGTTGGGGCTGCAGTTTGGAGAGGGCAGATGTGTTAGAAAAGTGTAGGAATTATTGTAAGGAAAAGGGAATTCTGTCCAGATTCCAAGTGAGACTCTAGAACAGTCCTTCCCTTGGTAGACCTTCCCTTGGTAGACCTTCCCTTCTCTTCTGCCCACATCCTTCTACTATCCTAACCCTACCTTACCAATACCTAATGCATCTGTATGATAGTTAAGTTTGGCTTCCCACCTGGTTATGCAGAGAGAAGTCCTTCAACTCCTCTTTCACGGGCCGGCTCATATGCTCTCTGGCATGGAAGAGACCCAGGAGTTGACTTGTCCTCTTCAGAAGGAATTTAGAAGGCCTTCGACTTGAGATCCAGTAGGATTGTGACAGCATATCCCATGCCAATAGACTAGGCAGCACTACTTTAGCAGAGGCTGGAGATGAGCCATCCGGGCATGGGATGGATGGAAGATGTGTCAGATCCAAGGAAAGGCAGGTCATCAGAGAGTGCTGCAAGATGCTGGCAAAGCCAGGAGAGGATGGATCATGGGTTACCCTGGCCACAGACATCATCCATAACCAGAAAGGGCAAGAGGTGTTTCTGCATATCCCCACCCCCTACCTCCATGTGATTTTAATTTTTAGGAAAGTCACATTGATAGTCTAGATTCCAATGGGCTGCGTCCCTGCAGTTAGAACTGCATCTGTTTGCATAATGGAGATAAAAAGTTATAGGAAATCAACTCTGTCATCCAATTTCTGACAGCTACAGCCACTCACTGTGGGCCAGACTTTGGGAATTTGATGCCCTCTGCGTGCCAGTGAGAAGAGCTGGCCAAAAGAGAAGATGGGCAGTAGAGTGACCGAGCCCAGAGATGGTGTGCCCAGGGCCAGTGGCCAAGCAGGAACTGGCAAACTGGTCAGGGGACAAGAGTAATTGAGGCAGCTTAATTTGATTTTAACAAATATGGGGATTTTATTTCCCTCAAAAAATAACAAAAACAGAAAAGAGAGAGCCACTGCAAACATCCTTCGTTATACCCATTCATGCCTTGAGGCTAAATTTCAGCTCTATGCTGATATGGGCATTCTTAGTTTCTCTTTAGTCGTGCTGTAAAAATGTATTTGCACATTGCAAAACACTCCACAGGCATAAACTTAAGTCCAGGTGCTTGTACATAAAGTACCCAAAATAAATTATGTCAAAAAATGAAACTGACAAATATTTAGTTAGCTAGGCACCATGAGAAATAGAAATAGGGAAAGGCATGTAGCTGACAATCAAGTTACAGTGGCAGGCACTAAGACTTGAGGAACTCGTGGCTGCCCACAGCAAGAAGAGACAGTCTCAGGCTGAACTCAGTGACCAAGACACGAAGATGGGAGAGACCATCTCAGCCTATGGTGGGTGCTTGGGTTTACCTTGGAGGCAGGGCCAGATAGTCATGGGGGCAGATCAATCTACAAAGGATACTGTAAATCAGAAAACATGCCAACCTGACACTCCTTGTATAATTTTCGCACTGTAAATCAGCCCTGCTATCTCCAAGTAGGGAGTACTGTAGTAAGGCAAGTGGCAAGAGACAAACCCGTCTCACTGGCACTCTTAGCTTAGTAGGGGATTTTTTCAAGTTGGGAGGCACAACCCAGGCCAGCCTCCAGTCCTAATAGCAGCTTCCTGATGCCACCCTACATCGGAGTTCTTGGAATCTGAAATTCTGTAATTACAATAGCCAAGGCAGGGAAACAATCTAACTGTCTGTCAATGAATGAATGGAAAAAGACCATGTGGTATACATACACCACACACACACACACACAAGAATATTATTAAGCTCTGAGAAAGAAGAAAATGCTACCATTTGTGACAACTTAGATAAATTTTGAGGGCATTAGGCTAAGTGAAAAGTCAGGCAGCAAAAGATGTTGTGTGATCTTATGTAACAACATAAATGGGAAAATAATTTGAAAAAGAAAAGTTACATGTGTGAGTATAATAGGAAAAAATGTTTTACAAATGTAAGGGGAAAAAATCACTGATTGTAAAAAAAAATTTTTTTTTAAATATTGTGTGGTTTCACTTATATGTAAAACTTAAAAAGACAAACTCAGACCAACAAAGAATACAGGCTGGTTATCAAAGTTAGGGGTTGGGGGGTTGAGGAAATGAGAACATGTTGGTCGAAGGGTACAAACTTCCGGTTACAATAAGATGAACAAATTTGGGATATAATGTGCAGCATGGTGAGTGTAGCTAATAATAGTGCATCATACACTTGAATGTTGCTAAGAGAGGAGATTTTAAATGTTCTCACCACAAACAAGAAATAGTAACTATGTGACAGGATGGAGGTTGTAGCCAATGCTATGATTTTGCAGCATATAAATATATCAAATTAACACTTTCTACACCTTAAACTTACACAATGCTATGTGTCCTTTATATCTCAATAAAACTAGAAAAGTGTTAAAATAGAAACTTGTACAACTGGAAATTGTAGACCTGGTTTTGAACTTGCACTATTTTCAGAAAGTCTAGGCTTTCCCTACTAGGCAGGCTTTCAAAGACAAAAACCTTGACCCACCCTGCATTGTAATATGGGGGCTAAATTATATGATCCAAATACAGAGCAGTGTCTATAGCACCATTTATTCCATCAAAAGAATGATTTGATACAGCAATGGAAACAAATTCTGCAAGGTCTCTCTTAACTTGAGAGTTCTTAACTTGGTTACGACTTGGTTTTCCTAAAGCCCAAGAAAATGTACTTAATATGCCCAAACCACATACAGCTTATGGCTCGTGTGTGTGTGTGTGTGTGTGTGTGTGCGTTAGTCACTCAGTCGTGTCCGACTCTTTGCAACCCTATGGACGGTAGCCCACCAGGCTTCTTTGTCCATGGGATTCTCCAGGCAAGAATACTATGGCTCATGGCTAGGTTAAAAAAAAAAAAAAATCAGGATTTCCTCATTGAATAGGAGAAAAAAGCACATTGTATTGGTGGAATACTTTATACAAAACAAAGAAAGAGCAACATTGTCAGTCTCTTGTACAAGCAGCACCAAGAGTTTGGGCTTGACAGAGAGAACCGGAGATCCTAATTCAGTAAGTGCCCAGGCAGAGAGGACTGAGAGGTGGGGAAATGGAAGGGCAGAGGCTGGGCTAGGGTGCCACAGCAGAGTGAAAACTGCTCTTACATTTATGTGTGTTGGCCTGGCTGAGCAGAAAAGAGATATCCTTCCATCTCCCTGTGGGACAGATGACAACAAGCACTATGTGAGACATGAAGTTGGGATTTATCCTTTGCCTGTTCTGAGAAGACAGCTGGCTTCAGCTTATGTCACCCTCACGTTGCAAATGTTGGTACAAATGTCAGTGCCCCAGGAACATGATAAGCATCTCAAGAGAAGGGATTGTCTTCTACTTATTCATAGACATACCAGGTGGGCAGGGAGATGCCTTTCTGTAAGTATGGAATGAAAGAGTTGTCCCTGCAATGATCATTCTCTTCCATTTCATTGTAGCATCTGAAGAGACATGCGGAAAAGGAAGAGTGATTCTGCAACTCAGTGAATCTCCACAGAAACCCAGCTATAAGGTTGGACTGAGGAGCCTGGTGGGCTATAGTCCATAGGGTCGCAGAGTCGGAGACAGTTGAAGTGACTTAGCACACATCTTTATTCTCCTTCATGGACTCCCTAACCTTTTCTTTTGTCATCACCTCCACATCATCTCTTATTCATTCCCTTTCCCAGCAAACAACATTGCCTTTTCCTCCATGAGTAGCCTTGTAGCCTCCTAAACCCAGAAATGTGGACATTCATGCTCTCAGCTCACCTGCTTCTGTAGGTTTCTCAGTAGCTCCCTTTAAAGCTTGTAGCTACTTCTCCATGCTCTGGCTTTGGCATTTCCCCCCAGTGTACTCGATGACACCAAGTGGTTCTGATATGTCCATATGCACTGCTCTCTGCCATACATGAATGAGGAAATAGAGCAGGGAGACAGGAAAAGGAGTGGTGGGGAAAAACAGGTGAGATAATGAGAGTAAACAGTCAAAGCAATCATGGAAGTTTGAGAAATACAGACATTACTAAAAGCTGCAGAAAATAAAACATTCTAACCCTTAAAATGATGGACAGAATGTGGAGGAGTATTACAGTTTATGAAAATACAAAGAAATTCAGTACAACACCCAGGAGGTAGGGTGGGGTGAGACAAACAAAATCAAATAGTGGCATGTTATTCTTTCAAAGGAGAGAAGAAAAATTAGCATGATATGATCAGAGAGAATAGATTAAGCTCGAAGACAGTGGGGCTAAGCCTGAGTTATTGAGAGATCAGAGTAACTTAGGAGGAAAGAACCAGTTTCTTCCAAAGCTGCTGTCTAACTTCCTGACTCTGTGGCATTTGTCTTTCCATGTCTCAGACCCACTGAAATGCCAATTGTCTGTGATAGAGAGCTGCAGTGTTCAAATTGGGAGCCATCATGGCCACCACTAGGAGGTGAGCTTAGACTTCAGATCATAAAGTGCTTCTCAGATCTGCCCCCATCAGACCTGAGGTCAAGAACATACATATCATAGATCTAAGTAATAAATTATATCAAGCTAACAACCATTAGAAAGCTATATTCTGTTTCCCTACCTTGGCGAATATAGATTTTTAATAATCTGGAAATTCAGCATCTAAAATGAGAACTTTTGGAGTCCTCTGAGTACTCTAATGGAACTTGAAGATGCAGAGAAAGCTGGTTTTCAGTCCCCACAGCCTGCACTTCTCACAAACAGCCTCATTTCCCATATGGGCTTCATACTGTACCATACCACATTTATATAGATATCATCACCTGCATACTCAAAGCCAAGTTTTTCACGTATCTTCTCTCTGAACAGCCACCCCTTGGCTTCCATTAACCACTTCTGAAGATCACATCTGCCATTTCAGCAGTGCAGTCTATCCACAGGAAGATGGAATCCCAGGGATTTTGTGCTGGCCCTTAAGAAGTGTACAACATGGTCAGAAAGTGAAGGCAGAGTCTCTGCTTGGGCTCACCCTGTAACCAGGATGACCCTCATCTTGTGCGGAGGATGGCAGTCAGGGGACGACCAGAGAGAAGCCTTCAAAAACCTGAAATCTGAGGCCTGTCTTGAAGCACTGCCCCTGGGGTCATAATCGTGCTTGCTAGCAGTTAACCTGTGGAAAGTACCAGGCTAAGCTGCATGCAACATATTGGTAGCACTGAATGGAGACAAAGTCACAAATGGTAAGGAGAGTTAAATGGTTATACAAAAAAGTAGCTAATTGAACTCTCAGAGCTCACAAATCTCTACCAGTTTCTTGGTCTTTAATAAATCACACCCATGACCACCAGAAATCTGGCCTCACTCTAAGTTTCTCCCATTCTCTTGCCACTATATTATGCTTCACCTATTCCATTTCCCAAATTCTTTTTACACAGATTGATGAGTGCAAGTCCACCCTATGATATGTGGACTGTGGACACTATGTAGGCCGATGTACTGAAGGTGAGAGGAGAGACCAACAGCCACATTCAGCCCCTTGTCAGGAACTTCTTACACATTTTCTTTTGGAAGAGATTGGCCTTGAAGGGAAGATTCACATCCAGATAAGAGAGGAGTGGTTAGGCCATTTTGAAATCTGTATGCCCTTGTGCAAGAATCTATGAGAGGAGAAAAGATACCAGGCTTTCTTTTGCTTATTTTTAGGGTGCTGTTGTTCAGTCACCCAGTCATAACCCGTTCTTTGTGACCCTATGGGCTGCAGCACGCCAGGCCTCCCTATCCTCACCATCCCCCGAAGTTTGCCCAAGTTCATGTCCCTTGCATTAAGTGATGCCATCCAACCATCTCATCCTATGAGGACGTCTTCTCTTTTTGCCCTCAGTCTTTCCCAGGTTCAGAGATTTTCCAACGAGTTGGCAGTTTGCATCAGGTGACCAAAATACTGGAGCTTCAGCTTCAGCATTAGTCCTTCCAGTGAGTATTCAGGGTTGATTTCCCTTAAGATTGACCAGTTTGATCTCCTTTTTAGGGTAGTTCATCCATAACATTAACCAGAGCCACCCTCTTCAATGGAAATAAAACAGTATGCTTCTATAAGGTCATAAGGAACCTACCTTGTCTTTCTGCCTTTACACTTATGCTTTCTCCTATCATCCCTCCAAATCCTTGACAGGTTGACCAACTGGATCATCTTTGAGAATCTTTCACCTTCCAGGGAATCCCTTACACAGGAGTGCCTTTAACTCATCAAATACAGCTCTGCATAAACCTCGAGGCACAGGCTTCCAGCTTGGCTGGACTGAGGTGTGAGAACCCAAGTGTGATGTCAACCTACCATGTGGACAGTTTTAAGTCAGCTCCAATGTGTATTCAGCTGCCCAGCTCTAAATAGAGGTCTTGTGGGCCACACGGAACCTCAGCTGTTTTATAGCCATCCTCCCAGACTTCAAAGCACTTGGCCCAGATGAGCCAATGAAATCGGATATATATGTATATTTTTTATTTTTATTTTATGCTCCTCATGTCCAGGCAATTGGAATAAACTGTAAATTAGGTGTTACAGTGCTGTAGTTTGGTTAGATGCAATGGTTTAGAAATGTAGCTTTAGTTTGTTATGAGATAATAGCTGCTTTGCTTTGTTGTGACAGTAGCAATAAAGTAAAGTTACTACGATGTAAAATGTGGTAACCAACCCAAACTACTGAGACAAAGCTACAAATCAGGGGTGGCCCAACTCTGAGAGCTTTACGTGGAGTGCCATCTCTGAACAAGTAGCACAGAGAGCCTTGCTCTCATAGCCATCACATGGGTCATATTTGCTGTGGGTCAAACCCTGTTCCTCAAACTACAGGGTAAAACTCTGTTGGGAAATAGAAAATTTTCATGCCATTTACATCACATAGAAGGGAGGCTTTGTTGAGCCTAAGCTGGTATTCAGATGTGCCTGGACAAGTTCTTCAGAATTGGGATATGGTTCAAGGTCTCTAGGAACCAATTTGCTGAGAAAATTGGCTGGGAAAGTACTCTTTTGTACCATTTCCTGGGAGAAAGCCTGAGATGGAGAGGAAAGGATCATATTTATGTTAGATATTAGTCCTTATTTTGACCTTATCCATGCATGCCTGTACCTTGTGGATGGTGCTATAAGCAAAAGTTGAAATTTTGTGTTTTTTTTTTTGAAGGAACTGCAAGCAAAGGGGCTACCACACTGACTGTTTCACTGAGCTGGTAATAAAATGTGCCCATGGAATAAAAGACAGACACATTTTCACCAGGAGACTCCCAAATAGTGAGGAGTAGGTTGATAACTTTGGATGTAGCAGGAGGGAGGCAGGGCCCCTGGCACTGGCCTCAATATTCTTATCAGTCTTGGCTACAGATGCAGTAGCAAAGAACTATCATCAAGGGCTTTAAGTCAAGCCAACATCAACAAGAAAAATGCGAGACAATTCATGAACCTGTGTGAAGCAGCCCAGGAAAGCCAGGAAGTATTGATGGAAGGCTGGGAGAGAGGGACTCGTGTATGCCTCTTGCAGAGTCCTTTATTCCCAAAGGTTCAGCAAATTTCAGAAAAATTGGAACCATTACTGTGATTGTAAGCCTGTTTTGACCAGAATTTAGCAGAGCTAAGACGGCATGAGTTGCAGATGGTAAAGACTTTGGTGTGATACTAGTAAGCTAGTATTTATTGAGTATTTACTATGTGCGCGGGGCTTCCCTGGTGGCTCAGATGTTAAAGAATCTGCCTGCAATGCAGGAGACTTGGTTTCGATACCTGGGTCAGGAAGATCCCCTGGAGGGCAAAATTGCTACCCACTCCAGTATTCTCGCCTGCAGAATTCCATGGAGAAAGGAGCCTGGTGGGCTACCATCTCTGGGGTCACAAAACGTCAGACACAACTTTCAATTTTTCAGAAACTGTTTTACACACTTTTCATGTTTTATTTCTTTTTTGCCATAACCATATAAAATTACTCCCATTGTTGGTTGCATTTCTCAGGTGAAAGATTTGTAGTGCATCAGTCTTAGCCAAGGTCATGACTACGAAGTGGCTGGCCAGAGCTGGGAACTGAACTCACAGAGTTGACTCTCCAGCCACGCTCGTGACTTTTATATGATTCCTCCTTTATTCACACTATTTTGAGAACCACTTTTTGTATAATATTTCAGAGTGATGTTTCTCTACCAGGCAATTTCCCCGGGCCCTGAAATACCATTAACACATCTTTATCAATAAATTTATATAGCTATATGATACCATGCAAAATAAACAACAATGGGAATGTCTTCATACATACTCACCTCCTAGGAAAACAACTTCCTGAGCCCATAGTAAAGTCAAATTTCTATTAATTTGGTGGAAAAGGACAAATGTTCTAAGAAATACTAACTAGGACCCAGAGAAAAAATGTTACATTTTCTGTACAGCAACCCATTTTGAAGCCACCCAGTTTTCTGAGAATTCCAGAAAACTCAGGCCAAATGGGCCCTCGCAAATGGCCCTGGAAATAGCTTCCGGATGTTCAGATATCTTACATGTGAAAGGCATGCAACCAGATACATAAAATTCACTGGGCTGGAGGAGAGGGCTCAACTTTGTTTATAGACTTTCTGATTTTTTTTTTTTTTTTGGTTGGTTAAAAAGCTGACAGACTGTATTACAGCTAACATTCCCATATTGATTATACCATTTCTGAGTCTGGCCTCTCTGTGACAGGAGCAGCATAATTAGTTTTTTCCTTGTTAAATATTTGTAAATCATTCGTACTTTTATGGGGTACATAACCTGGCTGTTACCTTTCAAATAATCTTCTTGTTACTTGTTTAAACAAGAAATATCTCCTAGAGTGCAGTGTCACTTTGTCCTTCGATGAGACTACAGCATAAGGACTTCTCTTGCTTATGAAATACAAAAGGGCATCCATGCCACAGTTAACAGAAAATAGGTCTGTAAGAGGCTCTGTCCAAACAGATTCAAGAGCATCCGCTGCTGCCTCTTGGTCTGTTTATACCTTCAGGAAGCAGCTAGACTGAAGACAAATCTTTTCTTTATTTTCTTTTGCTTTATGTTTATGCTGATTTATTTTAAGCTACCGAGAGTCACAGTTCTCAGTCTCCATCCTTAAAAAGCACTGATATGGGGTTCACAGTGGAAAAAGTGTTAATACCATCTGCAATTATATGATAGTTGAAGGCAATGGCACCCCACTCCAGTACTCTTGCCTGGAGAATCCCACGGGTGGAGGAGCCTGGTGGGCTGCAGTCCATGGGGTTGCTAAGAGTCGGATACGACTGAGCGACTTCACTTTCACTTTTCACTTTCATGCATTGGAGAAGGAAATGGCAACCCACGCCCGTGTTCTTGCCTGGAGAATCCCAGGGACGGGGGAGCCTGGTGGGCTACCATCTATGGGGTCGCACAGAGTCAGACATGACTGAAGTGACTTAGCAGCAGCACATGGTGATCACAAAGCATGTGGTATCAAGGTACACCTAATAAATGTGGCTTTTTCTTTATTGTGTCCATTGAGAGCTTCTCCTTCCGAAATAGGCAGCATAGGATGCTATGCAAATATTCCAGCAGTGCTACAGTTACTAAAGGGCTCTTGGAAGTCCTCTTGGGAAGTAGACTATCCAGTACAATAGCACAACATTTGAATAATGTTGATGATTGTAAATCCTTTCTCTTTCTTTTAAAAGTTGGCATGAATTTGATTTTGATTACAGAAAAAAAAAGCACTGACTATAAATCTGATAAATAAGTTGCATAAAAAACCTGTATATGTTCATGTAACATACAGAAAATAGAAAGGTATAAATCCAAATGGTTGTGTCTAGTGACTCATAAACAAACCAAAAGTCTGTTTAAGAATGGTGTCCCTGGAACAGGCATGTACCCTAAACATGAGTTTGTGTTTGTAGGTGGCAGAAACCCATACAGACCGATTAAAGTAAAAATGAGAAGATTGTGCACTAGTTCACAGCACCTTAGGTTAGGCAGTAAACTTAGGCCTCACAAGAGAACACAATTGTAAGAAAGGAAAATAATTCATTCACTCTTCCTGAGACCACTGGACCCCATAAATGTATTTCATGGTGCCTCTTCACTAGTCTTTCTCTGCAGATGGGCTGACTACTTCTGCCAGAACTTAACTCAAAGACCTAGTTGTGGCTGGACTGAGACTAGCACAGCTAAGCTGCAAAGAGAAGCTGCTGAGTTCATCAGGACAGGCTGTGGATGGAGGGTGTGGGGTGTGGGTTGTAAGCAGATGCAGTGCAGTAAAGAGCAGAGGAGGCAACGTGTTTGTGCCTGGCCCCAGGGGGATTGAATGACATAAGGCTCCAACTTGGTTACTTGCGAATATCCAAGATGGCTTGCTTTAGAGCCAGAATCTAGTGTTTAAATACTTTGAAGGAAAGACACATTTGGACCATGTTTTGAATGCTATGCATCAGACGATGGCTACAGAGAAGTCAGGTCATCAGTGTGTCCCTGATAGGTAAAGAAAGATTTGCAGATAGAATAGGCAATTATTCCTGTGCTTTTCATTCAGTCTCTAGCTCATACTTTATTTTTTTTAATGTAATGGCCAAATTTTACACATCTTAATGGAGAAGAAATGAGCAATCATAAAAGTTGGTTTATACCACCCGGTTCCCTCAGTCCTTTTTGCATCCTGGGCAAATCAATGTGTGTCGCTCTGCATCAATTATTATGCACCAAATGGTTATCCTGTGTTTGCACATATGCACACCTATGTTAGGACAATAGAAATCTTACATTTACATATATTTTCATCATATTCCAAACTGTTAAAAGAAATTATTTCATGTAGAGGGGAAATGAGAAGGGCATGGCAACCCACTCCAGTATTCTTGCCTGGAGAATCCCATGGACAGAGGAGCCTGGAGGGCTACAGTCCATGGGGTCGCAAAGAGTTGGACACAACTGAGAGACCAGCACATTACAAAATGTTAGAAAACATTATTTCATGTTGTAACCATATAAGACAGAATAGCAATAGCTTGAACCATACAAAGTCATCATTTTCGCTGGTCAAATGCAGGCAACTACTGTCAATATTATATATTTCATCCTAATATTAGTATAACCATTTAATATACGAGGCAACCACCTAATAGAGATGTTAAAGAACTAACTGGAGTTTTCCTGACTCCTGAGTTCTTGAGATGGAATCAAGATCTGTGTCTTCTGACTCTTGTCTGAGTGTTATGTCCACTGCAATATTATATGTAAAGAAAGAGCATATTCATAGACAATATAAACCCAACTAAAGCATCTTGTCTATGTTTATTTTGTGATAAACTTACTATAGACACAGATAATGAGAACAAATTCAAGAAGTCTGCTTTAAATGCTCTTCATTAATTTTTTGCAACCTTATGCATTTTTTCCAAATTAGCAGAGTGCAAAGAATCAAGTCATTTATGCCTTGAAAAGATTACATATTTAGTTTTTCAAATTAGTTAGCTAGGAGTAAATTATTTTTTTTACCTTTGCTGTTTAGGGTTCAGGGAGCTAAAGAAAAGCAAAAATAATTGTGTTATTAAATTTTAAAAAATAGTTATTATTGCACGAAAAAATTATTTCTCGACATCTCTTATTTTTCTCTTTGAAAGTGAGCCAAAGTCTCCCCATTTTGAGAAAGACATAAGTGTATCTTTTGTTTCTGGCATAGTCTTCTTAAATAATATCTGAATCAGAATTTAAATCATTAGCCCAATCCCTCTCCTGATGATAGTAATGTTTCTTTAAAATACAGATGTGTTTCAAATGAGTAAATCATATATAACTTGTTAGTTTTTTTTTAATGCTACAGGGGATTCAAGTAGGTTATTATACATGCAATGTTTTCCCAAGATTTAGCAAATGACTATCAAACATGAAAATACAGTTTAGCAACTTAAACTAAAAGAAATGTACATCATTAATTTAAATTCAATTAGCTGGCTGCATCCCAACAAACAGCACTAGTCAAGTGCCTCAAGTGTGTGGTGTGGGAATTCCACTGGTCCAATGAGCCCCTGATTTCTGTGAGCAGCTTCGCAGTTGTTCTGTTGCCCGGGAAGATGGATCCTTTCTCCCCACGCTGTGCTCACAGCTTCTCAGGGCAGAGAGAAGATGGCACCGATTTGTTTACCCATGAATGCTTTTCTGAGAGGAGAGAGACTTCTGTGCTTTGATATTTTCCCCTTGGACAGAAACTTGGAGTGGGGGGAGGGAAGTATTTCTGTGTCATTTTGCTGTTTTTACCTTTCTAGCTATTTGAGAAGATTCTTCCTCTACCTTCTAAGCTTAAGTCAAGAGCAAAAAAAAAAAAAAAATTTCACACTATTACTCGCTATTATTTCCAGACCAAAAACAGTTTATCAAAAAAATTCAGGATGGGAAGAAACCTTCAGAAACATCCTATGAATGCAAGTGTATTTCATCTGATACCTGGTGGATTCAGTCAGTAGGGGAGGCTGTATGGAAGAAAAATAGTTCCCTGTATATGCTCTTCTATAACACTGAGATTCCCCCTACACACACACACATACACACACACACACACACACACACAGACTAATTTTATATCTTTGGGCTATGACTGTACAAGGTTGTCCATGTTGAGTGAAAACAACACATCTACAATCATCCTTTGTTAACACATATATTTTTGGTGGGATATCCTTCATTGATTACCTTTTTTTATGTATCAATCCAATTTTCTCTTTCAATAAAGTCACTGCTTGGCCTTGATTTCATGAATGAGAAATGGAATATAAAAAAGCCACAAATTAGTAGCTCTGTCAGTGGCAATTATGTAGTCAGAGAAAGAGACCAGAGCTACCAGGACACCAAACTCAGCATCCTGAAACATGAAGCACTTATTATTGCCCACAAATCTCCAGGTCAGCTGGGTAGTTCTGGTCTCCACTGGGCATCCTCTTACCAGCCGAGGGTTGAGGTCAGTTCTGCTGGTCACGGCTGGTATCTCTCATATATTTAGGGGTCGGCTGAGGGCTGTCTAGGACAACGTCACCATTTGTGTGATAGTTGTCTGCTTTTTGGCAAGGACAACGGGGGTGACTGGTGCCCCGTCAGCACCCAGGCTAGCCCAAGCTCATTGACTGGAGCCTGAGAGAATGAGTGGAAGTCCAAGTCCTCTTGAGGTTTAGCCTCATCTCTGGCACATCAGCAAAAGCAACTCACAGCATTAGACCCAGTTCAAGGGTAGAGGAAAGAGACCTCGCCTTTCACTGGAAGAAACCACAGACTCACATCATCAAGGGTGTGGATACAGGGAGGTGTGAACATTTGTGGCCATTTAAAAAGTCAGTCTATCACAACAGTTAATAGAATGTTTTCAAAGCATGCTCCATGAAGCACTGGTCCCATATGCTATTAATTGGTGGTTTGCAAAACAAGATAACATGCACATATACCAAAAGGGGGCAGGGTGGATCTCCATGGCCAAATACAACTGGAAAACAGCCTTTACCTGCAGTACTTAGAAATCAGCTCGCAGAGACTGTGGCTCCAACTCTCTCTACAGGGGCAGCCACCACTCCCCCTGTAAGTTTAGAAACACCTTCTCCTCCCAGCAGCAGGGATTGCATCGAGACATAGGTTTCCAAAATCAATCCTTAAGTCTCCAGATACCAGGCAACTAGAATTTCCAGCAATCCTCCAAATGTCTGGTGTCCAAGTTCAGACTGCTAGATGTCTGAGCCCAGTTCTTGTCACTGAAGACTGTTCTCAGGTTTGCCCCATATAAAGGGAGAGCAACAGAGCAGCAGATGCCTGTCGAGGAACACCGTCCCTCAGTACATCCAGCTATGTCTGGCCCCAGGACCGTGTTCTCACATCTTCA
This sequence comes from Bos mutus, assembly GCF_027580195.1. Classification (NCBI taxonomy): domain Eukaryota; kingdom Metazoa; phylum Chordata; class Mammalia; order Artiodactyla; family Bovidae; genus Bos; species Bos mutus. The sequence continues at coordinate 64,906,029 of NC_091627.1, forward strand.
CAGGGCTCTAAGGGAACAGGCCCCAAGTCACACTTGCTGTTGTATGAGCAGGTCAAACACACATTCCCTGATTCCTCTGATTCATTACCATAGAATCTGGTGCGTTTGGTGATCAACTCTCCAATGGACAGCATAAATATACATTTCCCAAGCAGTTTTGACAAAGGTACTTTTTTTCAAGGAGCATGTTGAAGATTTGAGAATGCGCTGTAGGGAATCATGTCTCACTTACAGGGTGATTTCAGTAAAATAAATACATCAAACATTCAAATCCATAAAACGCCCTTGGTTTATTTTCTCATTTATGGTTATTCCGCTTTCAATCCCTTCTGACTAATTTCTGATTGCCAAAATAAGCAACTCCACAGGAGCGACTAGGAAAGAATTTGTAAGTCGAAGTAAGAAAAGGACAGGCCAAGAAGGAAAACAGTCCCAGCTGTCAGATAAGGTATCCCAGTGCCTGGTACATTTTAGGAACCCACATGAAAAGTATCAAAGCAGAATCTGTATACAAAATTGAATGTGCACGAGTGAACGAAGTAATAATCCACTATTCATTCCATGAAACTTAATTATGCCTCTACTTTGTATCAGTCACCTGGATTACTGGGGACACACAGTGAGGAGAAGAGAGCCCTTGTCCTCAAAGGCTTGTGCTCTAGAGCGAGTCATCAAAGCAGAGCCCACAAGCCAAGTCCTGCTGGCCACCTGTTTCGCCAAATAAAATTTATTAGAACACAACCACACTCCTTTGTTTCTGCATTGTCCATGGTTGCTTTTTTGCTGCAAAGACAGAATAGTGTATTTGCTACAGAGAGGGTATGGTTGGCAAGCCTAAAATATTCACTGTCCAACCCTTAATACACAAAAGTTTGCTGACTGCTCAGACTCTCAATCCATCTTTAACTGCTCCATCTCTGTGTTCTTTCTCTTAGAAAAATAAATTTATATGGTTTCAATTACTGCTTATGTAGACATGATTCTGTGATCTCTATACCCAGTCATAGGCACGAGAGGTATTTCTACAATTTCTCAATCTGTCCTATAGAGGCAATTATCTCCTATACATACTCTTCTTTTTATTCCTGTGTCAAGGTCAGAATTGACACATAGGTTAGAGACAGAACATGAAATGTGACCATTCAGATTTGAGGTGCATATAAAATCCTTTGGTATTGCTCTGATAATATCTTGGTTTACTTTGGAAAAGTCTCAAAGTGACTCATCATGATTAGTTTCTTTATTTTACCAGACAAGGGGGATTTTCTAAATTTACTTATTTATTTCCAGCTGGGCTGAGTCTTTGTTGCCATGTGCAGGTTTTCTTCAGTTGTGGTGAGCAGGGGCCACTCCTCCTTGCCATTCGTGGGCTTCTCACTGCGGTGGCCCCTCCTGCTGTGCAGCACAGGCTCTAGGTACATGGGCTTCAGTAGGTGCAGCATGCAGCATGGGCTGCAGTAGTTGAGGCATGCAGGATCAGTATTTGTGGCTCATGGGCTTAGCTGCTCCATGGCAGGTGGAATCTTCCCAGACCAGGGATGGAACCCTGTATTGGCAGGTGGATTCTTACCCACTCTATCACCACAGAAGTCAGGCCAAGGAAATATTTTTTTTTTAAACCGTTGATAGTCTCACTGTCCAGTTGTGAAAGCAGATGCAAAGAAGTTAAGGGATTCACAGAAAAGCTTGATTCTCTGACGGTGAAAGCTACTCCCAAGTTTGAACAGCAGGCTTCTACTTTGTTATTTTCCACGCACAGTCTAGACTTCCATTCAACATGAGTTCTCATGGAATGAGAACTTCCATGAGTTTTCTCCTTCAGGCCCTAATCCTAGTTTCAGTGTAGCTACTCATTATCTCCCAGATGATGCATGGCAAGAGGCTTAGCCTATGCTTAGCACTATTATTATCAGGTGAAGAAATAACAGTACAAATTCAGTATCTCTGTTTCCCCCAAGAATTCCCCAAGAGGGTATCTCTGACTACGTGTGTCTCCAAGTCTCCATCGTGGTTGGTTTCCTTGCTCCTTCTGCTCCCACCACTGAGGTTGGATAGTTCCCTGTGTAAAGATGACAATGGTAAAATGCAATCAGGCCTGACTGAGTGGATACTCTCGCAGTCTGCCCCTTTCCTTGAACAAAAGCACTTTCTAAAGGCAAAGGTGACTTCTCTCTACTAGCTCTGAAAAACCAGTTTCCAGGAATGAAGAGACTCTGGAAATCCAAGAGATTTTCATAAAAGAAATAGAGGCATGATAATTTTTCTCCTAGGACTGCAGGAGCTCAGTTGCTATGTAGCTCTGCAACTCCACTCACTCACTCTGTCCTCCTTGTATTGTATTTCAATAAAAACTTAATAAACAGAATATTAAAGATTTGAAGAATTATACAAAGTATTCAATTTCTAACCCTGCCATTTATTTTATTTTTATGAGATATCAGGACCAGTTTAATAAGTATAATAAACATAAACCCTGACATTTATAACACTATTCACCAGATTAATACCAGATAATATTTTCTAGAAGTGCCATTTTAATAGGAATAAATGGATAAACAGATATGTCTTAGACTTAGTCTACCAAGATTGCAGGAGCTCAATTTTTGAAAGCAAACTAACAACCAAAATCAATATTTTCCCCATTAATTTCATATTCACTGAAAGAGTTTTACTAGTAGAAGATAGCGAAAGGTATGTTCACATTGGACCAGACAATGTTGATTTTGATGCATGTTAAAAAGAGAGAGTTCTTCTCATTCTATGAGTTTTAACCCATGGCTCTGGGCTTTCTCCTATGCTTACAAAGCCCCTTATGTATGCACACGAGCACAACTGATGGTTAATAGTATCAGATTCATCTGGGGGCAGAGGTCAGTATGATGTATTTTATTATTAATTTTTCTAACTTATCATTCTCCACTGCTCTCTTTCTTCCTATCTCCTGGTTAAGAACTTCCAAGAAGTTGATGACGTCAAAGAAGAGCCAAAGACATAAAAAAAGAATATCAAGAGAAATGGGTCCTTCTTAGATTCTAAATAAAGAATGAAGAGGATAGTATTCACGAAATCAAACCACTTTATATGAAGTCCACATATTTTCACACTACAGAGAATGCACAGTCCAATACCTTGTCAGTTACTCCAAATCCAAATATTCGCAGAACTCCTCAAGCTTTAGTATTATCAAAGAACAATTCCTAAGCGATAGCAAGATATCATATTCACCTATAGAAATAAAAAAAATAAAGACTTTGATCAGTATCAAGTCTTGGTGAGGGTATATGGGAATGGGGATTCCTCTACACTGCAGGTGGGAATTAAAATTGTTGTAGAAACAATAAAATTTATGGAGATCAATTTGGCAGCACTGGTCATGATTTAAAGCATACATATGCCTCAGCAGAGTGAAATCATTTTTCACTATCTAATTCAGAGACATTTCTGTACATGACTACAAAGAGTGCCTCTAGGAGCTGAGAGTGACCAGCAAGGAAAATGAAAATGTGGATCCCAGTCTAACAAACTCAATGAAACTAATTCTCCCGACAGTCAGAAAGCTTGGAAGAGGATGTATAACTCCAGATGAGAACTGAACCTTGATCTGAGCTCAGTGAAACCCTAAGTAAGCAGAGAATCTAGCCATGTCAAGCCTATTTAGTTTATTTTATTTTTTGTCATACAAGTTAACTCAGATGATCCAGGGAATAAGATTTGGATGTCTGGGCAGGGGTACAGTTTTTAACCAACCACAAATGCTTATTGTATAGTGATGCTATAAAAGAATATCATCTATATCCTAATTGAAGCACAATCTTTGCAAGGATTAGGCAAAAATAAAACTCATTTCCAACTGGGAATAATAGAGCTTGTTAAAGAAAGAGAAATGTAAAGCATGCTTCAAAAATAAGTGTGGATTTAAAAGTAGGAGCAGGGTAGAGAGAAAATCCTGACTAGTGGAAGATTTAGAGAGAAGCTATGGAAGGGAGTAAGGCTGGCAGGTAGACTGCTGCTGCTGCTGCTGAGTCGCTGCAGTCGTGTCCGACTCTGTGCGACCCCATAGACGGCAGCCCACCAGCTCCCCCGTCCCTGGGATTCTCCAGGCAAGAACACTGGAGTGGGGTGCCATTTCCTTCTCCAATGCATGAAAGTGAAAAGTGAAAGTGAAGTCGCTCAGTCGTGTCCGACTCTTAGCGACCCCATGGACTGCAGCCACCAGGCTCCTCTGTCCATGGGATTTTCCAGGCAAGAACACGTAGCATTGGGTTAAAACCTTGGGTTCTAAACCAGTTTCCTGGATTTGAATCTCTACTTTGCCGTCTTCCATCTGTGTTTATTTGATCTCTCTGTACATCAGATTTTTTCATATTCATAATGGATATATAAGCATCTAACCCATAGAAGTTTGGTTTTGTTACAATGTTTAAAGTACTTAGAAAAATATTTGTTTATGGTAAAATATAAGTTGCTATTTTCACTTCTAAATATCTAATATTTCCTTATGCTTATTGATTAATTACCTTGAACCCCTTCAGAAATAGGTAGAGGTACAAGTCTTACATGAGTTACTGAGAGGAACTAAAGTTTTTCAAATGAGTCATTTTCTTTACTACTTGCAGTCCAAGCCCTGTAGAACTGCGTGACAAAAGTGTAATGATGAGACTCCACTCTGGTATTTTTAGCTGTAGACCCTTCAAGTAAGGAGGGGTAGGCTTCGTAGATGTGTTTAAGTTAAGGGTCTTTATGAAATGGGGAGATTACTCTGGATTATCCAGGTGAACCCTAGGGGCAGTCACATGTAAACTTGTAAGAAGGGATTAAACACACACACACACACACACACACAAAGTCAGTATGACAGTGGAGGCAGAAATTGGATTGATGCAGCCACAAGCCAAGGAATGCAGGCAACCACAAGAAGTTGAAAAGAGTTAGGGAAGAGATTTTCCCCTAGAGCCTCTAGAGGGAGCATGGCCATACTGACATAGTGATTTAGGTCCAGCAACATAGATTTTGGGCTTTTGACCTCTGTAACTATCAGAAATTTACATTACTTTAACCCATTCAGATTGTGTTAATTTGTTTCAGCAGCCTCAAGAAACTAATACAGAGTTATTGAAGTCAGTATTTTTTAAAATAATTTCATTAAATCAATTAAATAATAATTTTTCACTTTTAAACTTGCTCTTTAGGCACAGAATCCTGAATAATGAAACTATATTATAAAATATATATATGATATATATATTATAAACTATATATATATATATAATGAAACCATATTATAAAGAAGTGAGTCTATATTATGCATTCAACTAACTATAGCAAAAAAACTACAATTTCATCATAGGATATTATGAAAGGCAAAAAGATCTGTAATGTTAGTTCAACTTTCTGTTGGTAGTTAAGGAATGTGTCGGTATCTTCCACTAAAAGTAGAAACAAAAATTTCAAAAAAAAAACAAAAAAATTTTAGCTTTACCGTTTCCAATAAATGGGTACTTCAACGTGTTTCAAGGTTAAGTGATCAGTTTCATTTTTCACCAAAAATATCTCTATTGTTTATTTCTTCTGATAGAAAAATAAAATAAACAATTGCACAAACCTGAAAGGTATCCATCCAAAGCATTACATAAAAAAGACTGGCACTTCCAGCAATGATCTTTATTCTTAAGTACTAGGATTTGCCCCAGAGGACTTCTGGTATTTCTTAAATCCATAATAATTGAAATATTTTCAACAATTTTCCAAGTTAAATGTAAGACCTCTGTAATTTACAAAAAGAAGGAAGTCATTTTATGAAACTCTGATCAATACAAAATTAATATTGCAGGTACAATGAAACACTGGAGTGAGTTTATAATAAAAAAACTTCAATACACCCTATAACTGCTGCCAAAATAAGCAGAAAGTTACTTTTCGTTTGAGCAGTCAGATTTTCCTTCTGTCTGCAAACAGATCAAAATTCAGGACATTTCGCTACTGGGGAATCTCTAATGAGTGGGTAGTAAAATACCCACCTTTCTGACTGCCACTGGATATCAAAAAATTACTCACTTCTGACTCAGTAATTACCCACCAAAAATTTAGATCAAGTGGTCGTCACGTCACCCAAATTAGTACCTGACAGGGAATGCTTTTGGCAAGGTTGGCAGCTGAGAAACAGGAAGTAGGTTGCAAAACATTATTAAAACTTGAAAATAACAGCCTTAAAGGTGTGTGATATACCATTCAAACACTCAAAAACCCCTGCAGGGAGGAAGATCACGCCTGGGCAGCAGGGATACTCAGGGTGCCAGTGCATGAGAGGAGGCAAAAGAACTGTCATCTGAAGGGTCATGGACAATTAACTGCTGGGTCTTTATTATCATCATCATTGTCTTTTCAAATGTGGCAAAGCCTATAATGGTATTTGGAAAGAGGTGGAAGTTCCAGATGTTTGTTTACAACCGACTCCAAGGGCCACAACCGCACTCTGAAAAATTCTTGTCAGTGATTGGATTGTTTCCGAGGCTGGATACAGTCCAGGGTTTAGATTCCTTTATAGCCAAACAAGGATGACAGCAGGCTCAGCTTAGACTCTGAGCAGGCACCTCATGTTACCCAAGTCTTCACGTTTGAGGAAACTTGGCATGGACCAACGGCTCACTTTGACTTTGTCTTGATGCTGAGTTATCATCCTGAAGTAGATGCAGAACTCTTCAGGAGAACTGACTGGTTTCTTGATATTTTGACTAAATTACTGGATCACTGAAATTCAGTTTTTTTGGCTTGAACATTATTTTCAGTAGGATTGTTGCAGGATTCACTCACCTCTCAATCCATATCCCTATAATTCAACTTGAGCACTTACAAATACAGGCAGTGAATTCAGAGTTATAATGTCATTTATTTTTGTTGATCCATATATAGTACGGGTGATCAAAAACACTAATGCCACTATTCATTAAGGACTGCTTTTGCCATTCCAAAGACTTCATCCAAATGTTCTTTTGTTAGAAAATTTGAAAAATAGCAGGCATTGAACCAGATCAGAAGTCACCAAACTAGGGCCCATTGGCTACATCCAGCCTAGTCCTTTTGCTTATATATTGTCTGTGGTTGCTTTCCCAGCTATAAGGGCTGCAGAGACTACAAAGCAGAAAATATTTACTCTCTTACTCCCTTCAGAAACAAAATTGCCAACTGTACAAGTTGCATGACATAATGGCATGGATATTATATGGATTAAAGTCCTTACACAGGATCACTCTCTGGTTTCTGTATCATTATTGTCTGAGACTCTTGACTGTATTCAAGACCCTCCATGATCATGTATCCTGTCCTATTACATTAACACTAGTGTCCAATCCTAGTCTATACTGTGTTCCCCAAACTACACACATTTACATTTGAACATCATTGCTGGGCACCAGGAATATAAAATCTATTAAGATTTGGTTCCTACTTGTAAAGTAGAAGCTCATTACGTAGAAAGCACAGTGCCTGCATCAGCATAGGTGTCGCCTACACGTGTACCTTATAGGGAGTTGAAGTGGAACTAAACAGAATTAACATACGAAGAGAGAACTGATGAAGTGAGTGTACATTACGCTCCCATCTGGTATCATCTCCAAACCAGGTGTTCTTTGCACCACAAACCTGCAAAAGAAATTCCTTGACAAAGCTTTGAGACGTTTCCTTAACAGCATTTTCTAGGCTCAAGTCACACAGCAAAATTAATCTATATTAATTGAAACATTTTACTCAGTTACTTTTTCTATATAGGACTTGGAAGTTTTTCTTTCTTTTGAGAGAGGGGCTGCAGTGGGTGGAGGAGAGAGAAATATAAGACTGATATTCTGCACGTTAAGGACTGCTTTGTTTGGTTATGGATAATTATTTGTGCTATGTCGGAGATCTCATTATGATATTTTATGATATAGTAACATTATTGGTACTGTGTTTTCCTCCCGAGGTGATACTTGGGGGTCCACTTATGAAATTATGTTTAAATGAAGACTAATTAATTGTAAAAGGACCTCTCGGCAAAGATGGCTCAAATTAAATAATAATTACCAAATATCCTCTTCACTTTTTGTTATGTAGACTCAGCCTCCAAGTTTCACCAAGCTCTTAACAAGTCAGTTTTGGCTGGTAATTACTCAATAATCTCTTTCTTCAGTGGTATAAACCCCTCAGGTTTTTCACTGCTTCTTAAAAGAAAAAAGAATTTCACCTTTGATTTCCATCTAGACATATATCACCTAAGGACTGCAGGCATTGTAGTTCAACAACTCATCTGAAATATTCCCAGTCCCATGAAGAAAATCATTGATGCTTCTCTCAGTTATCCAAAAGATCTTGCTGCTATATGTTTAATTTCAAATTGGAACCCTAGACCTTTCTGACACTGAGACTCGAATATTTTTTAACAACTATGACTATTGTGAAATGTAAAAAAAAATAAATGAGTCGGTTAAGTAGTAGGTAGAAAGGAGGAATTTCCCATGAATTTTCATGAAAATGTGCATTTTATTTTGGATGTTCCAGAAGCAAAGTCCTTGTCTTTGGGACAAGTGTTATAATCATTTCACAAGTCTTCACCAAGTCTAACTGCGCATGCTTAGTCACTCAGTCGTGTCCGACCAGGCTCCTCTGTCCATGGGATTTTCCAGGAAAGAATGCTGGAGTGGGTTGCCATTTCCTTCTCCAGGTATCAAACCCACATCTTTTGCATCTTCTGCTTTGGCATGGAGATTCTTTACAACCGAGCCACCTTTGAAGCAGTACCTGGGTGCAAAGTAGCTGGCTTGTCTTCATGACACACTTGCATAGTATCCACCTCACTCGTCTAAGTGTGAAGGGAATATACAATTTGAGGAGTCATAGTAAGATGATTTCCTAAACTCTTGGTAAAAACAAAAAAACAGAACCAACTCCAAGAACTCATTATAATACAATTAACTTAAGCTTAAAGATTTCATGAACAGAGGAGGGGTGAAGTTGGGGGCACTGTGAGCAAGCAAATATCCAGCTAAAAGAAATGAGTGTAGACTGAGATGATGTCAGGAGTAGAGTCCTCATGAAGTGATCAGCATCTTTATAAGACGAGACATCAGATTGCTTGCTCTCTCAAACACCCTCTCTCTGCCAAGTTAGGATCTAACAAGGGTGTGGCCATCTGCAAACCAGGAAGTGAGTTCTCCCCAGAGCATGATCCTCCTGGCGGCCTGTTCTGAGACTTCCAGCTTCCAGAATTAGAAGAAATAAGTTTCTGTTGTTTAAGCTACCTACTCTAGGGTATTTTGTTATAGCAATTCAAATTGACTAAGATGCCTGGTATCCAGAAGATTTTCATAATTTTTAGTAAAGAACGTAACTACAGGAGCGGCCTGAATCTGATGCCTTGATTAATATATAAACAGACTCTGAGTGGCTCTTCTTCTACTTATCACCAAGATATAATCTGGCACAAGAGTTTTGTTTGATAGACAGTATTGGCCCATGCTTGTCAACTAACCCATGTGAAATAACATTATTACTGTATAATGTCGAGTTAGACTGCATAATATTTCCATTGTCTGACATGAACGATGAAGAGTTTTCAGAGTTCTCAACTGTTTACATAATTAGCATTACATATTTGTAAAATTAAGGTACCACTATCACCATTATTACCATATTTCTTCCTTCAAGGGTGCCAGACATTACGTATGTTCACTTCTAAGAACAATCAGAGGAAATGCTTCCATCTCCAAAGGCTTTCTGTGCCCCTGTAATCCCTGTGGAAGGTATCCAAAACCCCCACTTCATCTTGTGACCTTCCCCAAAATAAAACAACCAAGGCCAGCTTGAGGAACGAGTGAAGAGAACAAGAGGGAACCGGCCTAAAAGACCTGGCTATGAGTGTAGTGTATCGTTCCACGGCTGGTTTGAAAGGATTATGTAGCCATAGGCTATCTCCAGATAGAAAGATGGTTCCGTGACATCTCTTTGGTAAATAAGTAGCTGTTCCTCCTCCCTCTAAACGTCACATTGAAGTAGTCTGTGTTTTCTGATTAATTCATTTTGAATACGGCTGACTGACTGTCACTGTAGTCATATGTCACTGGTGGCAGCTCAGAGAGTCTAACCTTCTTTAACATCAGTGCACACAATTCATTTTAAAATGTGGTCTAATAGCTATCGAATACCTGCAAGGGAAAGGGAAGATGGGAGGCGTTTTCCCTCAAAATAGCCTGCAACCAAATTTATGAAAGCAAACTCTGTAGGCACACTAGTGTTCTTTGCAATACAAAGGCTCTAAGCCATTTGGAAATCTCCCCAAAGACTATCTTCATCTTTTACCAGAACCTGACCAAGCCCTTGGTGCTCAGACACGTGGGGAGACAAAGCATCTCCTTAAGTCATCTTTGGTGCATAATTAGAGACTCGAGACCATGACCCCTTGTCTTTGAGTGGTCTGATAGCATCACCCTAGGTTTTCACAATAGCAAGCACTCACAGGCAAGCAGCTCTGCTAAATGCACCTCAGTGTTTTCAGTTCTGGAAGGAGAGTGGCACGGTGGACACCCTGCTTTGGAGTCAGGATTCAGTTCACATCATAAGTCTTACTGTTAATTAGCTTCTAGATGTAAGGAAAGCTAAGCACCTAGGCTTTTCTGATCCTCAGTTCCTCATCACAGAAAGGCACAAGTATCGTCCCTTCATTAAGTTTCCGTGATGAGCCTCTGAAATCCGGAATGGGATCCTGTAGCACTTTGCTCGCTGTTCTTTGAACACCCAGTTGAAAATACTGCTACAAAAATATGTGCACGTATATTTTTATATATGCACAATATGTGTACAAAATATTGCTTTTATGCATGGCCATGTGCAAAAGTGACAAGGGTTCGACCTAATCTTGCCCCAGGCTTTGGCCTTCACCTCCAACAATAAATACGATACACACGCACTCCTCTGTTTACAATTCCATAAACAGGGACATGTGTTTCTGTTAACAATGCATGCTCTGGGCTGTCTCTGTGATCAATTACTTTATATCATTTTCAAATTGCCACATGTTTACATCTTTCCAAAGACCTGTCCCCTGAACAAAAAAGGGCCTGCCTGACTCTGGCATGGTCAGAGGGCTTCCCTTCAACTTATCACATCTCAAAATGCCACAGACAGAAATGCTTCCGGGCTATTTGCTAAGAAAACTAGCATAAGCTGCTTATCAGAAAATATTACGTATTCCCTGAAAGGTGAGCTGTTTTGTCAGCTGCTTGGGCAGTGTGAAATTCCTCTTTTGTCAGGATAGGTCACTGCGCAGAAGCTAACAGTAGACTGCCATCTCCCTGTGGATGCCAGGGCCCTGGGCAAAATCCTGAGAAGCCAGTCTTTGCTTTCAGGACAAGCATGCAATGGTTGGAATTCAAACCCTATGTAATAAATGCAAGTGGTATTAGTGTTGGTTTAATTATGCAAATTTTAAAAAGATTTTTTAATTTAAATTAATTTTTAGTTTAAGATTAAACATTTTATAAATTAAGAATATTAAAAATCAGTCAACTTACCTTGTGGATTCAGAGCCTATATAAAGCATAGTGTTTTCCAGCTACTTACTCTGGCCGAATGTGTGTATGTGTTCAGTTTCTCCGTCATGCCCAGCTCTTTGCAAACCTTTGGACTATAGCCCTCCAGGCTCCTCTGTCCATGGGATTCTCCAGGCAAGAATACTGGAGTGGGTTGTCATTTCCTCCTCCAAGGGATCTTCCTGACTCAGGGATCGAACTCAAGTCTCCTGTGTCTCCTGCATTGCAGGCAGATTCTTTACTGCTGAGCCAATGGGGAAGTTCTCCGGCTGAATAATTTGGTAGAAAATATTCCATTCTCTTTTTGAAACATCTCAGCTTAAGATTCAAAATCCAAAATCTCAGTCCCTGAAAGAGTACCAAGAGAAGCTGAAAACCTGAGTTCTTAGTCCTAATCTATTAGTTATTGATGGCATCGGCAGATCATTCCGAATTTCTGAAACTCAGTTTCCACATCAGGAAAATGTCAATAAAAGTATAATTTATCTCTTGGGAGTAACTACGGGACTCATAGGAAGGCACTGAAGTAAAGATTTTTGTTCGCTGTGCAAGCCAGGACAAATGTAAGGTGAGGAAATTACTGCAATTATAATGGAATGCCTTGTCAAGTTGCACGCAGTCGTGGTGCAGGAGGCTAATCACGGCCGCTCGTGGCTTTTGGTTTTATGCTCAGTGTCTGGGGCCCAGCCAATGAGCGCACTGTTTTTATGCCAGGTAGATAATGACATGGGAGGATTGGGTTCTGCCTGGTTTATGGTCTGGACTATACACATTTGCATTTTGACCAGAGACCTGGGAGTATTCACCGTGCTTCATGAACTTTTACAATGGAGTCTATTAAGGATAATAATATTAATAAAAACAATAACAATAATAATAATCGAACACTCATAGAGATTAAATGGCTTTCTCTAGGCCATAACAGCTAGGAAAGGATCAAGATTTAATTTGCATCTAACTCTGTCTCAGTCCAGACAGCATAATCCAGAAGCAGGAGACTTTACAGACTGTTTACCGCGAGAAATCTTCTGAGAAAGGTAATGACCAGAAGTCACATAACTTTAAGATCCTTCCTTTCATTCTCAAGAACAAATAAATGGTTTACATGTGATTCTTGGGGGTGTAAAGTCACTGCACCCAGTCTCACATTTGGAGTGACATGGCTCAGACGGCAAAGCATCTGCCTACACGTGGGAGACCTGGGTTCGATCCCTGGTTCGGGAAGATCCCCTGGAGAAGAAAATGGCAACCCACTCCAGTACTCTTGCCTGGAAAATCCCATGGACTGAGGAGCGTGGTAGGCTACAGTTCATGGGGTCTCAAAGAGTTGGACACAACTGAGCAACTTCACTTTTTCTTTCTTTGTGAAAACATAGAGGAATATTTTAGATCACATTTACCTTCTCACTTGTTTCATTATGACTCAAATTCTCTCTCCTTTGGCTCTTTCTTTCTCTCAATCTCTTTCTTTTCCTCACACCTCTCCCCTTTGTTTGCTTCTCTCTCTGTGTCCTTCTTTGTATCTCTGCTGCTGCTGCTGCTGCTGCTAAGTCGCTTCAGTCGTGTCTGACTCTGTGCGACCCCAGAGACGGCAGCCCACCAGGCTCCCCCGTCCCTGGGATTCTCCAGGCAAGAACACTGGAGTGGGTTGCCATTTCCTTTTCCAATGCATGAAAGTGAAAATGAAAGTGAAGTCGCTCAGTCGTGCCCGACTCTTAGCAACCCCATGGACTGCAGCCAACCAGGCTCCTCCGTCTCTGGGATTCTCCAGGCAAGAACACTGGAGTGGGGTGCCATTGCCTTCTCCACTTTGTATCTCTACCTCTACCTTTATCTGTCTCCCTCTCGCTAGCAGAAAGATTGGCCCAAGAATAATAAGAAATTTTAGGCATCAAAACTGTATCTGAATACCAACTCTCTCACCTCCTAGCTGTACGCGTGGGCATTCACTTAACTGCCTAGACCTCAATGCCCTTGATGTGAAATGCCCTTGATGTGAAATGTCCTCGAATGTAAAATAAAGCCACACCCCTTGGCTCTGTGTAAGGGTAGGGTACCATGGTGCAGACCACAGTGAATGACACAAACAAGGTGCCTAGCAGGATGCTTGCCATTTGGAATGGCATCTTTTTTTCTCTAATGTATATGTAATATTTGAACAACTGGTACCAGAGTGGAAAACTCAGATCACTCAGATTTTATAACCTTCTAAACATAAAGGTACTTGACAAACTAATATATTCTTAAGGAATGGAATGAGTTTTCAGATCACAGAAAGGGAGGCAGCATTTTTATGGGTTTCATGCCATTTGCTTATTGGTTCATGGAGGCACCTTGCATGGCCTTTCTATTTCTTTCCCATGGTTGGAAAGCCTCATGTATGTGCTCGGAGATCAATATGTTTCAGCTTCATCCCTTCCCCATCTCTCCTTCTCCCTAATAACTCTGATACCTGCTTTGCAGATAGGCGCTGAGAATGGCACTGAGGGTTGATTTGGTTTGCTTCACTGCAGTAACTGATTTTAGGCATCTTCAGCATCTAAATTCATGTCCTTTTCTGGGCTAGTTACAAACCACCTCTAGAGTCAGCCTCAGTGTCTGGTGTTAGGCAGGAATCAAAGTCCATAGTGCTGAAAAGAGCTACTATTTAAAGACAAAATAAGCCTCCATATGAGGGACAAGTAACAGTCCCTGAGATAAGTCTAGTAACCTTCCCTATGGACTTCCTCTGCATTCTCTCCAACTGCTACTTCCTTTTCTTAAATGTAGAGAATATTTCCTGATTATGCAAAATCCCAAGCCATGTGCCTGCAGAACACACCTGTGATTCAAAGGTATTTCTGTTCTGAGAATGACTGAAACCATATTGACTGCATGGGAAAGAAAGTGATAGAAGAACTTTCTTGAATATTTTATTTATTCATTTACTTAGCTGGCAAAATATTAGATGAATCACTTATTCCACTGTGAAGAAGAAAGATAAAGCAAGAATTGTTTTTCTAACAATTACCCATGGCTCAAGTAATCAAAAGGCCAAGATGCAAACCCCTGAGCTGTGCAGCTTCGTGTTTGCTCTGAATAAATATATATCATCTAAAATATTTAGTTCTTCCATATCCCAAAATTGTCTGCTTTTTGGATTTGGCATTATCCTTACTATTCTGAAATATACACTTATTTCTGTTTCAAACAATAGTAATAATATACATTTTTGAGTTGAAAGACTCTCTATAATTTGCTATCTCTTTTGTGGCGCATTCATCTGTAAACATACCTTATAAACTATGAAACTGTACTATATAAGGTATTTATTGCACTGGGTATATACATTTTTATTTTTACACAACTACAATATTAATAAAAAGATTGTTGCCCTGATATACCATAGCTATAGCAAAACTATCCTCCCCAAGCTTACTTCTGAGCCAGGTTCTCTGCCTTCTCGTGAATTTGCAGACTAGACCCGATGAACCCTTTCCAACCTGACAAACGTCACAAGCCATCTACCCAAGTTACCATATGTGGCTCCAGCTAGGAGTATCGCCACACAATCATACATTTTTACAATAGGTCTATAAAACAACCATTATAATAAATGTCTGCTTAATTAATACATTAGGACATAAAGCAATTTATTATGCTCTTATTTGCTATCATTCTCCCTGTTCAAATTTAATAATGCAAAAAGGTTTCTCAGATGCCAACCCCTGGAAATAATAAAACTACATTCATCATGGATATTGAATGCAGACATGCCTGGCAGTACTACTGGCAGAGGAGGCAGTCAAATGTGGAGAGAGAAACTGGAGGCTGTTTGCACAAGCTTGACTGGAATCAGGTCTCTACGAGAGAGGAAGGAGCCTGGTGCAATGTTTGGCATGGCAGCAAGGAAGGTGCCCAGAATAACTATTATTAGAATATGCAACAAAAGGGGAGGGA
Organism: Bos mutus; assembly: GCF_027580195.1. Taxonomy (NCBI): domain Eukaryota; kingdom Metazoa; phylum Chordata; class Mammalia; order Artiodactyla; family Bovidae; genus Bos; species Bos mutus. The sequence goes on from NC_091627.1 coordinate 64,921,523, forward strand.
AGAATGGAGTTGGTGTGAAAAGCTTTCAAGTCAGTTAAATTCATGAGGGCTATGGAGGCTCAAATTGAAATTATCTCACTCTGCGCTGATAAATAAAGTAGCCGTGGTACCTAAATCATGACACTAACTATACGTTTCGATTTTTTTAAGTAGTGATTAGGTGGATACTCTGGGGAAACCTACCAGCCTTCGCAGAGATAACAGACTCAACTTAATATCAACTTAAAAAGAGACTTGAATTCTAACCAATCTCATGTAATGAATTGAAATTCTATAGCTTTCAGAGGGGGGGAAAGATAAAAAAGCGACACGGCTCCATTCTCTAACTTGCTGTCAGGAAATATAATTTGTGCTCTCGGTGATTCACCTAGCTCATATGCAGCATGCAAATTTATTTCCCTAATAATCAGACCTGGAGATTGCCCAAGAGGATTAATAGCATCATTCCTTATGACCGCCAGGATATTATGCACCTCTGACATGGAAAAATTGTGTTAGTTCTACAGAGAAAACGCAAGGATATTTGTCCTGCTAGACAATATAATAGGCTGGTGCATCATCAGATTACAATGTCATTTCAAAAACCTTGAATACAAATAATGTACAGTGGGGGAAATGTTGGAACAACCTCCCTTAATTCAGTAGCCTTGAATTCACATGTATTTTTGTGTGTGCTCTGCAATGTATGCATATTTTTTTTTATTAGAGCTTTCCAACATTGCATGCAAAAAGGCAAGGGTATTATATATTCTATGCGATCTTGTCATTGTTTCTTGGGAAATGGATGAAAAAGAAATGAAGAAAGGAGTCTTTCTATGGTTTGGGTTTGTTTTTTATCCCACCGGTACACAGCTGAAGGTAGCGTTCAGAAGCAGAACTTTAGGTATACACTGATTGTCAGGGTTTATATGTGGGGTGTGCTTCTTGAATGTATAAGATATAGCTAGCTATCGAAGAATTTAGTTTCTACTCATGTCTTTATTGGAGTCATTCGTATCTTCAATCACTATTCGATACTCAAGGTAAAACAATGTACTTTATAATCGTTGTTTGGGACTATATTTTATTTTATTTCTTTATCTTTCACAATGAATCGGTCAGAAAATTTCCAGAATAGTAATAGCTGTACTTTAGACCAGAGAACACTGCCTTGAGACAAGACCAAATTTCATTATTATGCGCATGGGAGCAATAAGATTAGCTCCTACTGCTGCCCCTAAGGTGGAGCAGCAGGATGAACCAATGAGATGATGCTAATGTGCATGTTAATAGTATTCTGCTGGAAGAAGTTGGTATAATTAAACATGTACCATCTCTTTAAGACAGAGCTGCACACATTTTCTTCGGATGGGTGTTTACAAGAATTCCAGTTTCAGGTCATAGCCATTTCTGAGATTGCTTAAGAAAGAGATGGGAATAACTTATCTTATTCATGTATTCAAGGAACCTTATAAAATGTGCAAAACATAACAGTTTTAAGGGGCAAAGCATGCATCTTATCTTGACAGAGCTGCTTTATTATGTGTACTGTTGTATACTGACCTAATATATGGAGCATTTTTAGCTAATATACCTTGCACGAAACCAGCCTTTAATGTGATGGATTTTATGGTATCTCATTAGAGTGTGTTTATATAACCTGATGCTAAACACGTTTTCAGATTCATGTTCCTTATTAAAATTGTGAGCCACATTGATTTTTAGTTGGAACAGCAACCGAGTCATTTTTACTATTAAGAAGGGTAGCTCTGAAGTTATTCTCAGAGTACAACTATTCTCCATACAAACTTGGGAACTTCTTTTTTATAGCTTCAATAAGCATGGTCTTCCTGGGTTGGCCCACTGTCCTCTGATGGCTTAGAAAGCTCTAGGTTGCTATCCGTAAAGCATAATAGTGAATGCCATCGGATGTTTTTTTGCCTGTTTATTCGCCTGTTACTTTCTCATCAGCATCTTTGATTTTATAATTTAGTCCCAAACAATACTGACACACTGACTCTGGAGAGACACATAGCTTCACGTCAGAGCTTCTGGGGTTTTTATAACTAACACTACCAGTCACGGCAGTGTGCGTATGAAAGTGGCAAACTAAAAAAAAAAAAAAAAAACTTACCATTGCAAGTTGTGTTAAACAAAATAATGGCTTTCGCATGGTGAAGTCTCCGTTTTGTAAAGTGATGCTGTGCGGTAACTCAGAAGTCAGCTGTAAATAGTGTCCCAGGGTATTTCAGCAGAGTCAAGGGGAATAATGACCTAGAGGTACTGTAAATAGTTTAAAATATTGGAAGGTCTTTCTAAGAAAAGTCAAGTGAGAAGGGAAAGACATATTTTTTTCTCTATTTTGAAGTGAGTACCCTTCTGGAGATGATCCAAATCCAGAATGCAAATATTTAGAGAAAAAGACTATCTTTTGAGGAAAGCAAAAACTTTACTTTTCCTACTTGTTTCAGAGAAGTTAGTTAACACAATCCAACCAGGACTGAAAAAAAGAACATCCAGACAGAAGCACAGATATGTTTATTTCATGCTCACATTTTAAAATCACGAGGCTTTCCGAGAAAGGGGGAAATATTTTCAACAGAAGCATATAGAAAACCTATGGAATGGGTATCATTACTCATAATAGATTGAATATCGTTGATCATGTGCTTTCATTTTAACTAGATTTATAACTTTAACTGTAATCCTGGAAATGTAGTTCACAAGCCTCAGATCATTGCTATCTATATTTGGCCTAAGAAATTTTAAGTCAGAACCCACTCTCAGAAAAGAAGACAGTTTCTCTTTATTTTGCCCCTGGCATAGTATTCATTATTAAACATTAAAGTTGTGTCAATTACTTTCCTATTTTATTATTATCCCACTTATTCTACCCGCTAATCAAGTCCTTCTAAAGATATTTCTGGCAGCCAGTGTGAGCTGATGAACAGAACAGAATTACTTGAGCTTTTTGTTTCCTAGTTAACTGTAGTGATTGGTTATTTTCATTCACCCCACCACCCCACTACCCATTACCAGATGGGATGACTTACCCGCTTATTTGAATCACTGTGAAATTAAACAGTCCAAGTTACTCTTTGGCTAAATACAAGAGCCGGGTTCATGTACTTGTTTTAAATGGGGATGAACCGAGTTATCCTGAAGACAACTCTGTTATGGTATTAACAGCTTCACAGTTATTTGGCCTGAGGTATAATTATTTTACCATTATTACATGCAAGGCTTTTAACAAAACAGTTGTTCCCTCCATTTAAGCAGAGAGTTTTATAATTTATTACATCTCTTTGGTCATCAACACACTATACAAACAGTTGGCCACCGGTGACCAATTACATTAAGGTTAAGCAACATAACTTTAAATTAGAAATAAGCTCATGTATCTTCATCAAGGGCCTGCTGTGTTTTCACTGCTGTTTATGAGATGATACTAAATGTGGATATAGAGCACGCTCACTGGGACCAATTCCTTTCGGCCTGAAAATGGGAAAGTCTCGAGTGTACCCAGGTCCAGGGCTAATTAATGGGATAACATCTGCTTTAAGCATTCAGCTGGAGTAATTTCTATCAACTTTCCAGCAAAGGTGCAGGGGAAACTGTCAGAGAACTAAGTATCTATCATGAGCCGTATTAATCTGTGACAGGGCTGCAAAAGGCACATTTCCATCTTGGATTTGTATTTATTCAGGGTGTTGCTGCTGCCAATGTGGGGTTTCCTCCCAGTCTGCCTTTATTCAGCTCCTGAAGAATTGTGGGGGTTCATAAGCAAATAACCTATTATATATATACACAGGCCAGGGAACTGTTCACGTTTTCAAAAATTCACTGTAGAAGAGATAAAAGACGAGAATAAAACAGCCATGTTCCTTCTGAAACAATCAGTTTTCGCCACAAAGACATTTATGTTGTTTTATCGTATTACTTAAAAACGCAGCAGGATTTGCTAAAGAGAAATACCCGTACTGTAAAACAAGCTTCCAAAGGGATAAGCCCACTTATTTCATGTTATTTCATGTTATCAGCTCTTGTACTACATGATTCCGGCTTTGGTAGTGACTAAACAAAGGCACCTGTCCTGTGTGGTCATTTACATAAATCCAACCTGAATGGAGGAAAAAAAGTAATTCTCTGACAACTTAAAATAAGCCATGTGTGTGAAAGTGAAAAGAACAGCAGTTGCTTCGGCAGAGGTTTCCCTCCTATTCTAACTGTTTACCCATGTATTTATTTTTGTTAGTTTGTCTATTCATCTCCTAGGGAAGTAGAACAAAGAGTTCATTTTAATTAAGATTTCAGGAGGACATATTTCCATAGGTCTACTTTTCTGGAGCAAGGCCCTGAATGAATATGCTTCTTATACAGCCATGCAATCAAGTGAATGGCACCAAGCCTTATGGATCCAATGGTCAATATAAAGAGAAAGAAAACATACCATATTGTTTTTTAGTGTGTGAGCTGAATTATGCTGATGTTACTTTTAATAATCATGGATCCAATGAATGGCATACATAAAATATGATCCCGAGGAAGAAATGATAATAGCGGCCATTTACCTGGAAACCAATGAGGTCCAAGGTCAAATGTCAGTTCACAATAAGTCCTGGGGAATTCATAGTCTAAATTTCCACAACCTCCTATAAAGAGTGTCACTCAGGGTTATTTATAGCAATGATACTGAGAGGAGCATCAGGATATTTTTATAAGAACCTTAACATTAATACCATAAAGGAAAAAAATAAAGCATTTTCTTTAGATATTTAATAATCCTATGACATTTTTAATATTGCTAAATTGAAATGGTGGCTGCCCCCAATTCACATTATTTGTGCAATAATCTTGTAGTAAACTAATACGTTGTGTTGGTTAATTGCCAAGCTATTTTGCATACAGTTAAGTTGTGCATATAAAAATACACATGATGAAACATGTAGTATTTTATAACCCAGAGCAACTAACATGCTCATACCTAATGCATGCACACACACTGTAACCCAGAACAAATTGCTCGTGTTAGTTACTACCACAGGCTGGCAGGCCAGAAAATACATTTGGTGCCTAATATGCATAAGCACAGAAATATGGTCAGGCTCATTACTGTAATAAAGCTGTGATTTGCCAGCAGGATCAGTAGAAACACACTTGGAGCAGTCTGTCCCTTCCACTGGCTCATGTGCCATAAAGCAATAAGGTTGTAACAAGGGTGAATCCTCAATTCAGTTGGGCTACCTTGTCTGGGTTATTTGAACCCTTATTTGCCTTCGGGGGCCCATTTGCTTGTCCTAATGTGTACACAGTGATAATGCAGCCATTTACACAATAAGGAAGGTCTACAAAACAGGAGTCTGCTCTGCAGTTATGTGAGGGAGCAAGAGTGTGGAGAACTAGCAATTGTGGGTCCAATTACATAATTCCGTGGAGGCGTCTTCAAATCCTAGAGGTGGCTTTTGAATGCGTTTGAGAGTGAGAAGAGTACTGGACAAATAAAAAGCCAAATGGATTTCTTCTTAGTGCTTTGATGAAATTAGAAGCAGGTTGATGAAAGAAAATGCCTTGGGTACTCTGCTTGAAGTTTCCATATTATACAAAAGGCTCTTGAAAAATTATAGAATTTACACTGAGTAGAAAGCAGGTTAAGATGAAAGTTTGTTACTTGGAGGGGAGACACTACAGGGTCATTTCCTATGAGAAGCGACATTCGATAATCACACAAGGGAAATCTGAGTGAAAAGATGAAGGCAAGGTGGCCTCAAAATGGGCCAGAGTGTCCCCCAAAACCCTCCAGCATCTTGGAGCCCCGTCCTTGTTACCCACGTTAGTCGTATGGGCTTGTGAAGGATATTCTTTGACAGTTGAGAGCTAGAAAATTGAAACCCAAGTCTGAAGTTCACCGGTAGAAACTTTGAAGATCAGATGGTATGTATTTTACTCCTCTTCCTTTCTTTTACACTTTTTCTAGCTTTTAATGAACGCTCCTTTTGTATCTTTACATAACCATATAACAGGCTGAAGAGCTGGTGGTGGAGTAGAAGAAAGCTCCTAACTGATGTATCTATAGGCACAAGTCTTTCCCAAAGTTTGCAAGAGACTCTACTCACCAACTAGAAAAAAATTCAGAAACTTGGACTTTCTGTTACCAGCATTATTTAACATACTTTTCTATGATAAATACCAAAAGTGTGAAAGAGATCTTGTTGCTCTGGCCAACCTCAATTAACTGCGTCTTGAAACACTGTGTTGAGAAAGACTCTGATACTTCATGCATGTTGTCTCCACATGCATGAAGAGGAGAACGGTGAGGTGAATTTCAGCTCGCTCACCACAGGTGTCAATTTAGTACTTCCACATATCATTCACAGCATCTCATCCTCATCCCACCATCTAAGACGCCCTTCTACATTCCTCATTCTTCAAGAGGCAACTCCACAGAACACTGTCAGATTGGTGTGCTAGGAACATTGTGTTAGGCTATAAAAAGAATCATTACCTATCAAATACAGTATTTATTATGATTGTTATACACATTATTAAAAATGAACAATTTTTAGTTGCACACCGTCTTGTTGAATATAGAATATATAGAAATAATGTTCTATTTATGTTGATTCTCTATGATGTAAGTAAGCACAAAAGAGAAAGACCTACAGCTAATGAGGAGCACATCCAGTTTGGCCTGGTGGGAAAATGGAAGAGACAATGCTCTGGGGAGTGTTATATGCGGGGATTTAGGATTCTTGCATCCTGGTGCTGTTATTTACCACTGACTTTCAGTTGTGTCTCAAATGTCAGCAGAACGGCTACTATGACATCATGTCCAGGACGTACCAAATTGAAGGGACACAGGCTACTAGGTTGAGGTCGCACTTTAAATCAGTCAACTTTATCCCCTATTATCAGATCAGGCACTTTCTTCCAAAGAGACGATAGGAGTCTAAGGAAACTGCAGGACCTTTTGCTTTCATCAATATTATTTTTAAAATATTTGTATGTTTGTATACATGAGTGTAGGACTTCCCTGGTGGCTCAAGCAGTTAAGTATCCGCCTGCAGTGCAGCAGACTTGGGTTCAATCCGTGGGTCTGGAAGATCCCCTGGAGAATGGAATGGGAACCCACTCCAGTATTCTTACTTGGAGAACCCCATGGTCAAAGGAGTTTGGTGGGCTACAGTTCACAGGGTCACAAAAAGTTAGACATGACTAAGCGACTAATCACGCGTGCATATATGTATGTATGTACGTATTTTTGGCTGTGCTGGGTCTTTGTTACTGCATGAGGGCCTTCTCTAGTTGCAGTGAGTGGGTGCTACTCTCCAGTTGCGGTGCCTGGGCTTCTCATTGTGGTGGCTTCTCTTGCTATGGAGCACAGGCTCCAGGGCTCATGGGCTCAGTAGTTATGGAGCACGAGCTTTGTTGCTCCATAGCACATGGGATCCTCCCAGATCAGGGATTGAACCCATGTCCCCTGCTTTGGCTAGATGATTCTTAACCACTAGACCACCAGGGAAGTCCTTTCTTTTATTATTTTAAAGAGATGGGATGTAGATTGAGTAGGAAGAGAGCAGGGAAGAATTAAGCAGGGAAAGGCCTCACCACACTGAACTGACCTCGAAGGCTATGGGTTCCTGGGAATACAGGATGTCAAAGCAAATCAACATACATCTCTCACACACTTCGTAGATGCCCTGGGATCTATCGCATGACACGCAGGCACAGTGCAAGCAGATGTTGTGGGTCACAGATAAAATGCCTTAGTATGGGAGATCTCACTCTAAGAGACTTATCTTTGTTTTTACTTATTATTAAAATTTTGTGAAAAACTGAATTTTACTCTGTATCAGAAGACAGAGAACTACAGCTGGGCATTTTGTCCTTGGTGTACTTTTGGGAGCACTGTCACATTTCTGAGAATTCAACATGTTCCCCACTTGGGCACTTTCCTTATCACATTTTAGCACTGCAAAACCTCCTCCCACCCTCATACCCTGCTTATAAGCACAGTCTCCACCCTAGAAGTGCTTCTGTGTTCATGGAAGAGGACAGATGAGACAAAAGGATGAGAGTACCTCCTGAGACTCCCTATTCTGAATGTCTCAGAAGAGCAGCAAACAAACAGCAGGCCATTGGTCAGGCCATCATCACACATCCAGGCCCTAGAGTGAAACGGGCTAAGCCCAGGCCAGTAATGGGCCCTCCTTAGCGAATAGGCCTTAGACATGTGCCAGGAAGATGCTCAGGACTGGTCCTTCAGAGTGGAAGCTGCACCTCCTCCTGGGAAGAAAGGCTCCTGCAATCATAGTACAAACATCAGCCTGGGACCATCATTGAGGCCACTGTGCTCGCCAGTGTTCTCCTCTCCAGACTGAACCTTTTACACTTGAGGTTCCCAGGGGAAACCCTGGTTCAGGGAAACAAAAACAGCTATTGATGTTTGGTTTACAGGCATTTCTGTACTTCTCTTGTCTTCCTTACTCCCCATGTTCCCCTTTCTTTCAGCCCGCTCTGCAGCCTCGCTAAGGTCTCCCTGGGTTTGATCTCCTGACCTGGGTGCTGAGGCTGGATTTGAAATCTTCTGAAGGGTCCTTAACATGCCAGAGTTAACAGGCCTGCCTGGGCCAGCTGTCGTCTCAGAGCTGCCACAAACTCCAGGGATTGTTTGGCAATAAAAATCAGCTATAAAAGTGTGAAAAATACCAGAGACCCAAATGAGAGAGGGAGGGGAAAGGGAGGGGGGGATGGCTCTTACACCCTTTAAGTGGACATCTGATTTATTTTTTAAATGGAAGAGCCCCTTTTATAGCTACTGTAGTTCAATTATCTCTAATTTTACACATTTTATGCAAATTCTCAGCATCTTAATTGCAGATGAGAGGGAAACTTATTTTTTAAAGCAGAAAAACAAGGTATAGTTTCCTATCTTCTTTTCAATTTTTAATTCCTATTCTTGGTTCAGCACCATTAAACTTTTAAAACTCTTTTTATACAGTTGTTTAAAATTATGTGTAATTTAAAGCACACTCACAAGTTCACAAACACCCATAGACTTAAACAAGTAGCTTATTTTATTCTTAGACATCACTTTCCCTTTCAGAGAAGATAACTCTGATGTTCTCCAACATATAGTTTCAAAGGATTGCAGAAGGATGTACTCAAAAGTTATCCCAGAGAAACTCAGTGTCTTCCAAATCAAACACATTGAAACACATTCTAAGCATCAAGAGACCTGGAGGCAGGATTTTTGCCTAGATGCTCAGATTTCTAATCAGGAGTGTGCTGATCAAGTGTGTGACCCCAACTCTCTTGAGAGCTGGAAACTCTCTGATCTGTGTGTGTGCTCAGTCATGTCCAATTCTTGGGACCCCATATACTGTAGTCTGCCAGGCTCCTCTGTCCATGGGATTTTCCAGGCAAGTATACTGGAGTGGGTAGCCATTTCCTCCTCCAGGAGATCTTCCCGACCCAGGGATCAAACCTGCATCTCCTGAGGCTCCTGCATTTGAAGGCAGATTCTTTACCACTGAGCCACCTGATCTGTGGTGCTTGCCAATTTCTGTGGTGTAAACACTCCTTTCATGGCCCATTTCAAGTTACCAACATGGTACCAGTGAACATGAAGGTAGGAAGAGATGGGCTTTATTGGTTCTCATGAGCAAAACCAGCTCTAGCACACCCGTATCCGACTCTATGACTCCATGGACTGTAGACCACAGGCTCCTCTGTCTATGGAATTCTCTGGGCAAGAATACTGGAGTGGGTTGCCATTTCCTCCTCCAGGGGGTCTTCCCAATCCAGAGATTGAACTCAAGTCTGCTATATTGCAAGTGAATTCTTTACCAACTGAGCCACCAGCAAGCCACTTTCAGCAATTCAGACATACTTCTGGGATTTCAGTTGGTTTCATTCTGATTTGGGGTCTCTAGAGGTAAAAAGCCAATAGAAAGCAAATTTTTCACATTGGATAAAGATTTTAAAGATGTTGTAGATGGGAAACTTAGCAGCATGCTTTCAAACTGAGTCATGAGTTCTAGCCAAGAATCTGGTGATTACTAGCCACCCACCTTGTGCCAAATCTGTGCGATGAAGTGCGTTTCTTCATGTCTAAAATATGAATAAAGTTAGCTCCACTGTGGGCTTATCTTCTAACATCAAAAGAGCTAATAGCCATGGAATCACTTGACAAATTGAAAGGGATAAGTGAATGAAAGCTAAATATCTTCATGGTTTATTTCACAATGATTGCTTTACTCAACAAATATGTCCTGATGTCACCAGGAGAAACACAAAGATGTACATAACAGAATACATAGAATTATTCTTCAATAGTTAGTGATTAGTGTTTTCATCAGGAAACTCCATCTTGGTCATGTGTGGGAAATTTAAATATTTTTCTGAACACTGAATCTTGAGAAAAATCAGTCAAGAAATCAGGAAAAGGGGAAAAGCATTACCACTTTCTTGTGAGGGTGAAAGCTTAATTTAGATGTGTGGTAGCCTTCTCCATGGAAAAGGGCAAAGAGAACCTGAGAATGTTCTGATTAAAGACTCCCGGGGAAGGAGGAGAGCTAAGAGTCCACGAAAGACTTCAAAGATGCTGGCTTAGCAAGCTCCAAGCCCTCGCCACCTCCTCCCCTGTGTTACCAGCCATATCATATTGGAACCTTCCTCGATGGCTCACACAAACAATCTGCAGCCAAGAGACTTTCCAGTCAGTCCTCCTTTTCCTCAACAACCATATTTTATTCTAGCACATCAAGCAGAGGGAACATAATCATTTGCCTGCAACAAAAATTCAGACTCCTCTACAAACAGAAGCCACTGGAAACAGAAAGGAAGGCTGTGTGTGTAGCACTTCTCATTAGGCCCTCTGCCTAAGCATAATTAGGCTTGCTCCCACTAATGTTGGACTCCAGGCAGCCAGTCCAATACTTATTTTTCCTAGAGGAAAATGAAGAGTACATCTGAGTCCCTGACTTTTACTTCTTCCCTTTCCTCCTTTCCCTTTGTGACTTCATGCTGGTTTGCAATTTGTGTTTTCACCACTGTAGTTAATTCTAGACACAGATGATCAACTCAAAGCCTCCTTAATAGTGGAAGTACCTCTAAGTAAAATTGCGTAAAGTTCAACACTTCGATGGAGAGAACCCCTACCAATCCTTTCATCTTGTATTTAGCTGCTACCCTCCATCAAAGTTACATTAATAGCATAATTAAAGAAATCAGCTTTTTTCCCAACTTGCCTAAATAGCAGAGCCCGGTGGCTTGACAACATGTTACCTCTATTTTATAGGAAGTACCACTACCTAAATGGTCTGAGACCTTTTCTACACAACCCCTGGCAGATGAAATAGTCCACCTTGAGCACGTGACTGAAACCTGACGGCTGAAAAATACACATGCCTCATAATGCATGTCAACAATTTTACTATCTGGTACAAATGGAAACTTGCTGAATTTATTCCTTAAAATGCTTTTTATGCTTTTCTTGGTTCTGGCTTAGTGGTAATGTATTTAAATGTCTGGGAGAAATATTCAAAAGAATGAAACACATAACTTTACTTGAGATGCCTACATTTCAAACCAAATACTGGCAGATCAGTGAGTATCCAGGTTAATACGCTCCTTATTTGATTAGGATAATCCACGGAGACACTAACTCATTCCTTCAGATCCTGCCTTTTAACCAATCAATATTTTTAGGGTTATGGTTTTCAGAAGGCAAGTGATAATTTTGGAGATAGCATCTCAAGGTGCAGCTGACATTGAGATGCATATTTAATATGTTCTTAGAGTGACAGAACGCAGCAACATTGAAAACTCTCCCCGGAAATCCATGCACACGGGCACACCCACACCCAGGATTCCTCTAACCATCGAATTCTTGAAGCTTTGATATAGATTAAACAAATCAGCCCTCTTTTTCTTAATGATTTTTCTTTATGTGAACCACTTTTTAGAAATCTTTATTGAAGTTGCTACAATGCTGCTACCTTTGTATGTGTTTTTGTCTCAAGGCATGTGGAATCTTAGCTCCCTGACCAGGGATGGAACCCACACACTCTGCACTGGAAAGCAAAGTCTTAACCACTGGATAGCCAGGGAAGTCCCAGAACACAGGCTCTCATTAATGCCAATAAAAATGGGAAAATTCAAGCAGTGGGCAGTGACTACCTTCCCCTTGAAGGTCCTGTCTTTTCACTATAGGGGGACCCCTAGAAGGAAAGGAAAAAAGCCGCTTTCTACCCAAAGATCAATAGTGGGGATAGGAGGAAAGAGCTGTTGAGGGCGGCAAAGCAGTGAGCTGGTCGTCTGCCTGAATTAGCACCTGTCACTACCCAAACAGAATGGGACCACATGAGCACAAAGGAAGGTGGGGAGAAGCAAAGGAAAAACATTAGACTTGGATTTTTCAGAATGTCATTAAAATGTATCTCTTTTAATTTCATGTGATAGAAGTTATCTGCCTGCTTTGTATTAATTTTGCCTTGACTGAAATTAGTTGTCAGACCTCTGTTTATAGCCTAATTACCTTTTTCCTGAGGAAAAAAAAAAAAAAAGCTAAAAGAAATAACAGTAAATCCGTAATGGAAAAGCTACAGCAAGTGTGTAGTATCAGTACAGACTGGGGATGCTTCTAGGAACAGGGTTTGAAAATAATATAAAGCAATCTGGAGAAGCCTTGTCTTTCTCAGAACTAGGATTTTGCTGCTTCTCTTGATACTGTTTGGTGCCATAGTTGTGACTTGTGGCCACAAACACTTGGGATTTAAGCAGTGCTCAGGGCAGCTTCAATGTTGCTAAGTCCTGTCCAGTTTTTTGTGACCCCCATGGACTGCACCAGGCCTCGCTCCTCTGTCCTTCACTATCTCCTGGATTTTGCTCAAATTCATGTCCATTGAGTTGGTGATGCTATCTAACCATCTCATCCTCTGCCACCCTCTTCTCCTTTTGCCTTCAATCTTCAATCAGGTGACCAAAGAATTGGAGCTTCAGCTTCAGCATCAGTTCTTCTAGTGAATATTCAGTGTTGAGTTCCTTTAGGATTGACTTGCTTGATCTCCTTGAAGTCCAAGAGACTCTCAAGAGTCTTCTTTAGCACCATGGTTTGAAAGCATCAATTCTTCAGCACTCAGCCTTCTTTATGGTCCAACTCTCACATCCCTACCTGACTATTTGAAAAACCATAGCTTTGACTATGCAGACTTTTGTTGGCAAAGTGATGTCTCTGCTTTTTAATACACTGTCTAGGTTGGTCACAGCTTTCCTTCCAAGGAGTAAATGTCTTTGAATTTCTCGGCTGCACTCACAGTCCACGGTGATTTTGGAGTCCAAGAAAAGAAAATCTGTCACTGATTCAAATTTTTGCCCCTTCTATTTGCCATGACGTGATGGGAACAGATGACATGATCTTAGTTGTTGTTGTTGTTTTTTTAATGTTGAGTTTCAAGCCAGCCTTTCCTTTCTCTTCTTTCATCCTCATCAAATGCTCTTTAGTTCCTCTTCACTTTCTACCATTGGAGTGATATCATCTGCATATCTGAGGCTTACATTTCTCAGGAAAATCTTGATTCGAGCTTATAACTCATCCAGCCCAGTATTTCACATGATGTACTCTGCATATAAGTTAAATAAGCAGAGTGACAATATACAGCCTTGTCATACTCCTTTCCCAGTTTTAACCGGTCAGTTGTTTCATGTCTAGTTCTAACTGTTGCTTCTTAACCCACATACAGGTTTCTCAGGAGACAGATAAGGTGGTTTGGTACTCCCATCTCTTTAAGAATTTTCCATGTTTTGTTGTGATCCACACAGTCAAAGCTGGAGAAGGAAATGGAAACCCACTCCAGTATTCTTGCCTGCAGAATCCTGTGGATGGAGGCACCTGGTGGACTGCATCCCATGGGGTCGCAAGAAGTCAGACACGACTGACTATCACACACACACACACACACACACACACAGAGTTAAATGCTTTAGCATAGTCAATGAAGCAGAAGTAGATGTTGTTTTGGAATTCCCTTGCTTTGTCCATGATCCAACAAATGTTGGCAATTTGATCTCTGGTTCCTCTGCCTTTTCTAAATCCAGCTTGTACATCTGGAAGTTCTTGGTTCAAGTACTATTGAAGCATAGCTTGAAGGACTTTGAGCATAACCTTGCAAGCATGTAAAATGAGTGCAATTGTATGGCAGTTGGAACATTCTTTGGCATTGCCTTTCTTTGGGGTTGGAATGAAAACCAACCTTTTCTAACCCTATGGCCACTGCTAAGTTTTCCAAATGTGCTGACATATTGAGTGCAATACTTTAACATCATCTTTTAGGATTTTTAAATGGCTTAGTTGGAATTTCATCACCTCCATTAGCTTTGTTCATAATAATGATCCCTAAGACACACTTGACTTCACACTCAAGGATGTCTAGCTCTAGGTGAGTAAATACACCATCGTGGTTATCTGAGTCATTATGACTTTTCTTATATAGCTCTTCTGTGTGTTCTTGACACCTCTTCCTAATCTCTCCTACTTTTGTTAGGTCCTTATCTTTAGTTGTGGCATGTGTTGTGGCACATGGTATCTTTAGTTGCAGCATGCAGGATATAGTTCCCTGACCAGGGATTGAACCTGGGTCCTCTGTATTGGGAGCCCATAGTCTTAGCCACTGGACCATCAGCAAAGTCCAGTTACAATGTAGTGTCATCTATTTTATTTGGCTCTCTTACCAAGCTAGCTAGAAAAACGAGGGTTCACGCAAGATCATGGGTTGGCAACATTTGTGTTAAGAGACAAATGGTAAATATTTTAGTTTTTATGAGCCATATCTTCTTTACTAAACCACTCAGCTCCGCTGTTGTGGTACAGAAACAACCATTGACAATATGCAAATAAATGAGCATGATTGTGTTCCAATACAACTTTATTGACAAAAACAGGCAGTACGCTAGATCTGGCTCTCAAGCCATAGTTTTCCAAGCCCTACTCAGGATAATTCAACCATGGAACGTAGGCAGAAACCAATGTATGCATGTCACAGCACAGAGTAAATGCTCAACATGTATTCTAAACAAAAAATGAGTGTATATATATATATATATATATATATATATATATATATATCCAGACCACACAAACAAAAAACTTAATAGCAGAAGCATGGAGCTACATCCAAGAAGAACCCTTACAGTTTTAGTGAATTCTTATAATCAACAAGAAAAAGTAGTAGACAAATATGGTGTGGACAGAGGGGCAAGATAAACAAACACAGCCTGCTTCCCATCTGAGCAACCAGGGAAGCCCTACTAAAGCTTAGCAAAAGGCAAAGTTCTCTGCATAATTAGCCATAGAGAATGACACATTATGGTCAGTTCAGTTCAGTTCAGTCGCTCAATCATGTACGACTCTCTGTGACCCCATGGACTGAAGCATGCCAGGCTTCCCTGTCCAGCACCAACTCCTGGAGCCTGCTCAAAATCATGGACATCAAGTCGGTGATGCCACCATACCATCTCATCCTCTGTTGTCCCCTTCTCCTCCTGCCTTCAGTCTTTCCCAGCATCAGGGTCTTTTCCAATGAGTCAGTTCTTTGCCTCAGCTGGCCAAAGTATTGGAGTTTCAGCTTTAGCATCAGTCCTTCCAACGACTATTCAGGACTGATTTCCTTTAGGATTGACTGGTTGTATCTCTTTGCAGTCCAAGGGACTCTCGAGAATCTTGTCCAAAATCACAGTTCAAAAGCATCAGTTCTTTGGCACTCGGCTTTCTTTATGGTCCAACTCTCACATCCATATATGACTACTAGAAAAACCATAGCTTTGACTAGATGGACCTTTGTTGGCAAAGTAATGTCTCTGCTTTTGAATATGCTATCTAGGTTGGTCATAACTTTTCTCCCAAGGAGTAAGCATCTTTTAATTTCATGGCTGCAGTCACCATCTGCAGTGATTTTGGAGCCACCCGTGCACCCCACCGCCAAAAAAAAAGTCAGCCACTCTTTCCACTGTTTCCCCATCTATTTGCCATGAAGTGATGGGACTGGATGCCATGATCTTAGTTTTCTGAATGCTGAGCTTTAAGCCAACTTTTTCACTCTCCTCTTTCACTTTCATCAAGAGGTTCTTTAGTTCTTCTTCGCTTTCTGCCATAAGGGTGGTGTCATCTGCATATCTGAGGTTATTGATATTTCTCCTGGCAATCTTGATTCCAGCTTGTGCTTCATCCAGCCCACCATTTTTCATGATGTACTCTGCATATAAGTTAAATAAGCAGGGTGACAATATACAGCCTTGGCATACCCCTTTCCCAATTTGGATGATGCCATGTAATAACAGGTTTACAATTATGCCCTCTGCCATCAACATAAACAAACATTGCAGGAAATGTTGGCTATGTTAGGGCAATGCAAAATGTATTTTTTAAAGATGTGTATCAAAATGATTAGTTTTTAAAAAATGATCTCCCTTGAAAAGATGAACTTGAATTATGTCATAAATAAGGACCTGATTTGGGGGAAACATTCTGGGTCTCGGTCTTGGTACTGCTCCTTGCCTTTTGTTTGGCCAGTTACCCCATCTGTATTACAAAGATTGGACCATATGATCTGTGATACACAAACTTTGACTCTAAACTCCTATGATTCCAGTGCTAGCTTCACCTATTTGGTTTTTGTTTAGAGGATCCCCAACTTATTCTATTATGCTGTTTACCTAAGAATGTATTATTGAACTGCCTTTGTTTTCTCCTCTACTGAGCAAGTTTCCATTCCATCCCAAACCCCTCACAGCAAGAATCTTATCTTAAATGTTAAGGCAGCTCATCTTCTGCACAGGTACCTAGAGACAGGCTATAGGCAGGACAGCAGCCCAAGACCCCTCTCCAGGCCGAGCCTGTAAAGCCACCCTGGGCATCCTGAGCATTTCTCAGCTGGAGGGGCTTTCCCCACTCAGTGCCTGGACCATTGCCAAGAAGATCTGTCCAGCTGTAAGCCTGATTTTATATAGTTATTTTCACTTATTTTTTATTTCACAAGATGTAAACGAATCTGTTTAACTAGGAAATCACGTCCCTTGAAAGTGATTATAACCTAATTTGACATGCAGTATTTGTATACTTATTCTAGTGTTATGATGCATTCACTGTGTTTACATAAATAGAGATTTCTGTATAATTACTACAAGATAATGTAAAGAGTTAATCACATGAAATCCCCCCAAATCTCATTTGAGTGAATTTTTTTTAACTTGAATTCCAAAATGTTCTCTAAAACATTTTTGAGAGCCTTACAAAAACATCTGCTTTTGTCATCCATTCTTGTTTGCTCATTAATTGATATAGTCAGATAAATTACTGTAGGCCTAATATGTACACAGACACCAATAAAGACAAAATAGGCATGCCTATTGCCTTCAAGAGCATTGCGTCTAAACAAGTCTGGAAGCACTTCACAAAGAAAGGTGCCCCTTGATCTTGTCTGGTTATCTTAGATAATCACTATACTTTCTTCATGAAAAATACAATGAAAAAAACATACAAGAATGCTTTGCATAAAAAAAAATGAGAGAGAGGCAAAATTAGCATGAAATTCTAAAGACAGGGCTGCAAATATTTTAACATTTTCCTCTTTTTATATTTTATTGACAAGGGAAGGAATTTCTCCCAAACTGGAATATTTTACTAAATCTAGGAAGGAACAATCACATAAGGATTCATTGAATACCTCTATACTTATCCACCAGTTTAGGAAAGATCTATTTGTCTCTCTTCCTGAGGTTAAGTAAATGCTTCTCATTGCACCCATTTGCTTTCATTCATTCCATTTATACCATTGCCAACCTTGGCCTTAGCATCTTTGAGGGTGAAGTAATAGGTAAAATGTCTGCCAAAGTACACCAAGCTGTGTCTATGGTGAAGAGAAAGCTGAAAAAATGTCTACAACAGAATCTGTAGATGTTCAAAAAGCGAGGATGCCAGTGCGTGTGTACACATGACAAACACCATCCCTTCATCCCTTTCGCTGGACACTGTACACTCAGGTGAGCCAGGCAGAAGGAAGCACCTTCAATTCTCCTAAGAGAGATATTCCTCCATCTCCATGCTCTAAACCTCCTCTCAAATCCTTGGGCTCTTCTCTTCATTGTGTTTCCTAGAAGACAAATGACATTTAGACACAGTTATAAGGTAATACCTTTGGCAAAATAGAACATTTATATTTTCAGAATGAATTTTGTACAATTCCTAACCAAAATTTGTCAGCATAAGACACAGAGATTCAGGAATAAAATAGATTACAGGAATTACTTCTGGTCCCCTTAAAAAAAAATCCAAGTCAGTTTTAAACCTAGGATCCCAGTCCTTCAACATAATTTTATTCAAATCAAAATACACTGACTAAAGTGCCTTGTATGCCTAGTAGTTCATGAGTACAACTAGTTTTCTTGAAAAAAAGGAATAAAGAGTACATATCATTTGGCAATAAAGTCCTACAGAACTAAAACATAATGTATATTACAATGAGCATGGCATTATATCACTATTTGTTCAACAATTTATTCATAAACTATTTCTATAATGGTATTATTCTGAAACCATCAATTTGTCAACCCTTAGAACAATGCCCTACAGGTAAGCTAATTAACCATGTATGGCCTATTTGCTATGTAGGTTTTTCATGTAGGTTCCCTTTTGCCTTCCATTACAGACAGATTCAGGGTAGTCGTCATGGTGAAGAGTCATAATAATGTGCTTTGGATTGCCTATGAGTACCATGTTCCTATGAGCAAGTTACTCAACCCTTCTGTGCTTTAGTTTCACTTCCTATAAAATAGGAATAGCTCCATTGTTATAAGATTTAAATAACTTATACATAAAGGGGACTTAGAGCATTGCCCGACACATGCAAAAGACAGTAATATTTGTATTTGAGTAGAAGCAGCAGTGATCACATTGGCTTTGGATGTGATACACTCACTGCTGTGTTTTCCTTCTCCATTTTTATATAGCCTATTCTCTAAATGCTAAATGCTAAACCCCCTTCTCCATTTTTATATAGCCTATTCTCTAAATGCTAAACCCCTGTGGAACATTATCAATGCCAATAGGGGCCGCAGGTAATGACAATAACCTGTGCATGCTAAGTCACTTCAGTCATGTCTAACACTTTGTGACCCTATGGACTATAGACCACCAGAGTCCTCTGTCCATGGTATGCTCCGGGCAAGAAGACTGGAGTGGGTTGCCATGCCCTCCTCCAGGGGATCTTCCTGATCCAGGGATTGAGCCCACATCTGCTGCATCTCCTGGATTGGCAGACAGGGTTTTTTACCACTAGCACCACCTGGGAACGCCTAACAACAACCTACGTGAAGTCATTTACTGAGGTGATTAAACTAACTTCTGTTAGGGTGTCAAACTGCCCGAAACTGGAAGACCTAATAAGAGGGTGGATGTTAGGCTGACAGCACTTACTGTAAAAGACTGATAGCTACTTTCATCCTTGCTCTACGGGCTCCCATCGTGGGCCTTATTGCCTTTGAGAAATTCTCACCGAGGCCCATGGCCCAGTTTACAGATTGCCTTTCTAAATTCTCAGTGAAAACAACCTAGACTGGAATGAATCAACACATGAAAAGGATTGTTAGGCAGGTCTTCTCTCTGCCTAGATCTCAGTGATTGCTACAGAGATGAAGGATCCAGTCATTTCTCTAGCTCTGAATTGTCATTTGACCTATAGCGGATGTCATCAGTTACTAGGGCCCTATTTATTTCTATGACGTGGGAAGAAATCCACCTTATTTATCACTGGGATCAAATACAGGCAAGAGACAAACATGGTTGAAAATTTACAAGTGTCTGATGATCAATATTAATATCAATTTTGGGAATTGTTCAGTAAAAACGTATTATTAATTGGTATCCAAGGATAGGCTTAGGGGTTGTAAACACACTTCTTATACCAGATTCCTGATTTATCCACTTATCTAATTTATATGCCTTAAAAATGTAAAGTCATCTTAAAGCCATATATTCTTAAAGCACTGACATCTGCTATTCTAGAAAATGTCATTTCACATAGTTTTCTATTATAACAACTGAAGTTGTATCTTAATGGGATTCAATAAGGTTTCTAGAGTAGAGAGAATAATGAATGATTCTTGTCTGAAATTTGGGAACAGTGTCCCTGCTAATATCTCAAATCCAGTAATCTGCCAACTCTTCTAAAGTATGACTTGATTCTTCCATTTCTTTCCACCCCACTTTTAGGCTCCTGTTCCAAACCTACGTCACTCTCCTCAAGAGTACTTAGAGAGTCCCCAGCTCCCAACTGGTCTCTTCTTTTCCATGCTTCCTCACTTCAATCCATTTTTCACAAGGAGCCAGAATAATATTTTTCAGATGTTAATCAGATTATGTCACTCACTGCTTAAATTTTGTTTTCAATTAAACCTAATAAAATCCAAATTTCTTAACTTTGCAATAAATCCCTGTAGACTTTGGTCCTCTCTCGTTCTCCAACAGCCTTATGTTTCATTTCCCCCTTTCAGATAGTTCACTCACAGGTGTGTTTTTGAACTCGTTGAACATGCCAAGTCTTTGCATAAGCCATTCCCTATACCTGAAACACACTCAGCCCTGTGTGAGTTCTCAGCTCAGATGTCTCTTCACAGAAAGATCTTCCTGGATTGCCTAATCTAAATTAGGTCCTTCTTACTACTTTCTCAGAGAACTTATTTTACTGACCACAATTTAACTGTGAGTCTCTATATGTGATGTTTGATGTCCACCTCCCCAACTAAACTGGCAATTCATGAAAGCAATAGGTTTCATTCCTTTAATGTGTTCATTTAAGTATAATTTGTTCAGTATGGTACACCCAGTACTTGTATACTGCCTGGCACATAAGAAGTCCTTTTGGAGAGAGGGAGGAGAGAAGAAAGAAAGAGAGAGGAGAAGAGAGAGGAAAAGAAAGAAGGAAGGGAGGGAGGAGAGGGGAACAGGGAGGAAGGAAGAAAAGAAGGAAGGGACAAAAGATAGTCACCGTGCAGCTTGTGGGATCTTAGTTCCCTGACCAGGGATCGAACCTAGGTTCATGACAGTGAAAGCCCAAGTCTTAACCACTGGCCTGGCAGGGAACTCCCCAAGCTATTGTATTTTTATTTTTACCCATTGTGCTGTTGACAAGCAGTGTGACCTTGAGTAACTGTCATAACCTCTCTGTATCACTTTTTCTAAATATAAAATGATTCAGCCTCATCAGAGATGGGAAGGTAAGAGGGAAAGATGTGATAAGAGGGCAATCTTCAATTCCTTGCATTTGGGGGAAGGAGGAAAGTTGGAGCAGAAGAGAAAACCAAGTAACAAGTTGGTCCTACTCTGGGGTTGGGTCTCTGGGGTACAGGAAGGGCAGGGGGACAGAACTCCTGCCATAACTTTCTCAGAGCAGAGAAGACCTGTCCAGGAAGACAGCAAATCTATTGAACTTCCTCACCCCCAGTGTCACACAAATACCGCGATTTTCCATGGAAGGAGAGGGACCCAGAAGAGGTCCTGGGAGGCCCTGAATGCCTGTGCCTCAGTGGATCTGTATGGTTTGGTGACTATAGCAGGATTAACACAGGCCCAGTGGATGGATGCCCAACCAAGGGCAGATGCCCTGCCCCCCACCCCCACCACCTCCATCACCTGGGTACTATTGAAGGCCCCAGAAATGAGGGACAATCTTAAGGATTTGATGGGAGGAAGCTGCAGTGACAGAGATTACATTTCTGCCTCCTGCAGATTGCTAGCATGAAATGAAAGGAGAATAATTTGCATAAAATAGTTACATATTCTTATACACCTGAATTTGTGAGTTGAACTCCAAACCCGCCACATCATAATTTTGATTAATTTCCTTTGTCTTCTACTTCATTGACCACGTGTTCTTTGTTCCTCTCATCCTTCACTCTTGTCTGATGTTCTGTCTTCATTTTATCTTCTCTGGGTCTCTTCCTTTTATTCTGCTCTCTTTCTCAAGCATCCCCTCCAGGCATCTCCTGGGCACCCCACACTGCCTTCCAGCCCACAGTATCCAGAGCAAGAGAAACTGAACCCTGAAATGGAGGCTCAGTCTTCTCTCCGCCTTCCAAACTCCATTGCCGCCATGTCTCCATCGTGTTCCCTGATGTCTTATTGCCTCTCATTCTCACCTGCTCCCCAAGTGGCTTTTGTGCAGTCTTTTTTTAAATTCCTTTTCTCTTAGACTCCACTGTGATTTTACTAATAAAAACGTTTCCACAGAGCAAAACAGCTTATAAAGAAAAAGGAAAACAGGCTAAGATTCAGGCTAAGATTCTTCCCCTGACTCTTTTTTTTTTTAATATTTACTCATTTATTTGGCTGTGCAGTCTTAGTCGTGGCACATAGAATCTTCCATTTTTGCCGCAGCATGTGAGAACTAGCTGCAGCCTGTAGAACTAGTTCCCTGACCAAGGGTAACGTCTGAGGCCCCTACATTTGGAGTCACTCGACCATCAGAGAAACGTCATCTCCTGACTGTCAGTACTTTTCTAGAATGGACGATGCTATACCATCCCTGGCCCCACTCTCATAGACACCCTGCTGTCTAGATGGATCTGGATCTTCAGAAAATTCATATACCTCTTAATCTTATCTAATTCGATGCTTTTGCACACATTGTTCTACCTAAAGTGGCTTCTCCTCCTCTTCATCTGTGCTAATATTATTGTGTGTCAAGGAACAATGGAAGACATTCCTCAACACTTTCTGTTCACTCTAGCACAACTAACCACACCCTCTCACTTCCGTCCCTTATAGCCTGAATCCTTCTCTTGGACCCTATCCATGTACTGTCGTAGGAAGTCACCCATCTCTTTACCATATACATTCTCGCTCCTGAATAAGAGTAGTAGATCTTCAACACCAGGAATGTATCTTTCTATTGATACTATTATTATTAACAATGATAACTTTGTTATAGATGTAGCAGGTTCCACCTTCAAGATGCACTGAATGCCCTTTATTGAATGAATCAATGGTATTAGCTGAATATATGTTTATTAATTGAGTAATGAAATATGGAAGGAACAAAGCAAGTATGTATTGAATAAAGGAATGCCTGAAATTAAGCCAGCAGACTGCCCAGATGTTCTCACTCATAGGGACAGTTCCACAGTTCCAAGTCACATTTGGATGATATTTACAAGGCTTAATACCATCCTTACTGACTTATCTCAAGTCTTCATTGATATCAGACATAAATGTTTTTGTCATGGAGCCTAATTTAAAACTCTTGGCATATAGAAGCATTTTATTCATAAAACTGACTGCTTATAATCATTTGTTTTGTTTTTAATATAATTTAACTCAGAGTTATCAGATAGAGAGCATTAGATTAATTTTTAATGGCCCAGTAAAGAAAAATGCATTTCAGAAACAAATCTGAGCCAGAGGGCATTATTTCACAGATGAGGGCATGGGGGTGCAGACAGGCTAAATAATATGTCCCCCAAACACACAGCTAATTGTTGAAGACATCTGGTCAAGAATACGGATCCCTTGAGTGCCCATACCATATTCTCTTCTACATCCTGCTGCCTCTGTTAGTGAAAGAATGAAAGGACAATCTGCAATATTGTCACCCTCCAATTTTTTAAATGCTATAAAAGACCATATCATAATCTGCACCATGTTGTGAGTAGGAGCAGCATAATTCCCAGCACCCTGAGCAAGTCCCTGTGGCAGCTCCTCTCAACATGGGCTGGACTGAAATTAACGTAAACACGTGGTCCAAAAGCAGGCGCACATGGGACAGCCAGGCTGAGCTGAAGCCACTGCCGAGACTTCAACCATGGAGGTGCAGGAATGGCCAAGTTGAAATCAACTACCTCCACCTCACATCCACGTGGTCATTTAAGATCCTCAAGTGGCCATCCCTCCTTCGTTAAGTCCTTGATCAGACTTTAAACTTGTCTCAGTTTTGTGTTAAAAGGAGGCACGATGGCCAAGTATTCCAAAGTCACGTAGGTACCTATTATCAATGGCTTGCTGTGGCAAGGACTTACTCCATTAACACAGGTAGGCGATATTGAAAAAGCAAAACAAACAAAAATCTTGGCTAAGGAACCAAAAGATTAGATTCCATAGCTTAGTCTGCTGTCAGCTAACCATGTGGATTTGAGATTACATATTCAGTCTATACATTTGTATCAAAAGTGGGTTGGAATAGAAAAATGCTTTTCAGATAGTGTTCCCAGGAATACTGGAATCTCTCAGAGGGACCGCCATGGCTTTATCAGCTGAATTATCAGATTAGACATCCACATCTCCCCAACCTGACTTCAATCAGAGTTGTTCTATTTTCATCTACCTTAGTATCCTGCATTGGAGAAAGCGATGGCACCCCACTTCAGTACTCTTGCCTGGAAAATCCCATGGATGGAAGAGCCTGGTGGGCTGCCGTCTACGGGCTCGCACAGAGTCGGACACAACTGAAGAGACTTCACTTTCACTTTTCACTTTCATGCATTGGAGAAGGAAATGGCAACCCACTCCAGTGTTCTTGCCTGGAGAATGCCAGGGACCAGGGAGCCTGGTGGGCTGCCATCTATGGGGTCACACAGATGGACATGACTGAAGCGACTTAGCAGCAGCAGTATTCTGCATATGCTTAATCAAAAAACAATCCTACTTTAAAAACAGTAGTAATAAAAACAAAATTGCATTGCATTTTCTCCAATCTATGAGGCATCCGGAGGTAGGCTAGGCCTCACAGAGCCTTTCCAATCACACCAGGTAGGTCTGAGCCTGCCAGGGGACAGTCTGTATTATTGAAGTTGCCCACCACAGGAAGTGAGAGAAGCCCTCTTCCCCTTGAGGGCTCTCTAGGCCATCCATTACTGAGGATTCTAATTCATCCAAAGGTTGTAAAGGAAATAAATCCCTTTTCTCTATTGCTTAGACATACTGTGAAAAACATCTTGGATCTTAACAGGTGTAATTCAATTCAATTATATTCTCTCCATTAACTTAGTACTGTTACTCTTTGAGGCAGAGATTTGACATTTTGTTGTGTATTTTTGTTACTGTTTTTTCTTTCTAAACTTACCCCAGAAGCTGTAGCTTTATACATCTCCCTAGAGAAAGAAAACTTAGGGTCTGATGTCCTTTTTCCCTTACATAGTTCCATTAAATTCTTCCAGTCTCTGCCGCCGCTGCTGCTGCTAAGTTGCTTCAGTCGTGTCCGACTCTGTGCGACCCCATAGACAGCGCCCACCAGGCTCCCCCGTCCCTGGGATTCTCCAGGCAGAAACACTGGAGTGGGTTGCCATTTCCTTCTCCAATGCAGGAAAGTGAAAAGTGGAAGTGAATTCGCTCAGTCGTGTCCGACTCTTCGAGACCCCATGGACTGCAGCCCACCAGGCTCCTCCGCCCATGGGATTTTCCAGGCAAGAGTACTGGAGTGGGGTGCCATTGTCTTCTCAGTCTCTAGTTAGTATCAATTGACTGTCCATTTCCAAACTAGGTGCAGGGAGAAAAAAGTTTAAAAGATGCAGTCCTTGTCTTCAAGGATTTAGTGTGTCTGAGAGAAGAGACTTCCACACACAACATCAGCAGGTAACAAAGGAATGGTGTTAGATTAGCTGCGAACCCCTATCACAGGTAAACGCCAGACCTACTTAGTGTTAATAGTTTGGAAAGGGTAAGACTGGGGCCAGATCGAGTTCTCAGAGGTTTGTCCTGTTTGTTTAAGGGCTAGAAGGATGCAAACCCAGAGGAACACCCTTTATGGGAAAGCGTAGAAGGTAGAAGACAAGTCCCAATGGCAGAGAGAGGACCAGCTGTTCTGGAGGGAGAGCCGCTATGTCAGGGTACCCAGACACCCAGCCTCCGCCTTGGTGGAGGCTTCTGATCAAAGGACTTACACGCTCTGGATCACAACCCAGCATCTTCCAGTGGAAACTGGCTCCTGATCTCCTATTTATCTCGAAGACACATCTCCATTTCTATGTGTTTCATGCTTGCCGTGTGTTTAGTGCTCACTACCTGGGAGAGAGGCACACGTTATTATCACCATAATCATCGTTTACCACCTGCCTGCCTCACTTGAACCCATTACTCATGCCATCCCTCTCCCAGGAGGAGCCTTTCGCCAACTCCCAGGGTTCACATATCTGCTTTTGGGAGATGAATCAACCAAATGTTAAATTTTAAAGTGACCACTTCCAAATGCTTGGGGGAACATACAAGGGGAAAAGGTATTAGCTTTGGGTTCCTCAGAAAATATGCTTATTTTTCCAAAGTGGAGGATGCCTGAGGGTGGGTGAATGCCCTCTCAAAGGCAGTAAGAAGCAGCCTTCCAGGTGACTTAGAGAAGACAAGTGCCAGGATCTCTTCCAGAGTAGGGGTCTTCCCACATGTGAACAAACTCCCACATTTCCCTAGGTCTCCCATGATCTCTTTTTCCTAAATCAGCCATGATAATATGGGAATAAATTCACTTTTTCTAAGGCAGAAATACTGCCAGACTTGTTAATCTCATGCAGATGTGATGTTACTTTTACTGTGTTGTAATATGGCTTCTTAAAAAAAAAAAAACAAGTGGGAAGGAGGTGGGGGAAGAAGAGCCCACCACCAAAAAAAACAACAAATATTCGCCAACCCATATGGTCAGTAATTGCTGTTTAATAGTCCTCCTATTACAAACCTAAGAGGCAGCAGTCTGAATTACCAGTAGAGTATTAATAAACAGGAATGAGTTAATAGAGCATAAAGACCTTCTCCTGGAACAGTGGGGGAGTTGAATATTCTTTTCTTCAGTCAGCTGTAAGTAATTACTGCATGGTGTGCTTCTGACTATTACCATAACAGAGCAATTGGACGTGAAGAATGGATAATAGTACGGACATGGAGGTATTTTTAGAATATCAGCAGTGAAGCAGGTAACTGGCCTACTCCAGAAGAAACCTTTAAATAAGTTTAGAAGACTTTTTTTCTCCCCCCACCCCTTCTCCTTATGACATTTAGCCAGGGTAGAATTTTAAAAAGATCAATCTAATAAATTATTAAAAATAACTTTACAAAGAGGATGCCTGTGATATGTAAATAAGAAGGCAAGAAGGGAGGAAGGAGAAGTCTAAAAATGCCCAGGCGGACCGGGAGGCATCAAGCCTACGTTACTGTAACTACATAATCACGGGTTCCTTTCTGCTCCTCAGAGACTGCAGCCCGGATGCGAATCTGCTTGACTGGCTCCCACTGGCTGCTCAGGTGAAAGTGGAAATATTCAAATCAGAGCTGTAACTATGATTGCTGGAGTTGTGGGTTTTCTAAAATTGAGTTAGTCATCCTCGGTGATTTAATGATGCATATCATTTATTTTAAAATATTATTACAGGGGCATTGACTGAGCGGCGGCGCCTTCTTCGCGGGACTGGCCATTATGCGATGCGGCGGGGGATGTCAGGGGCGTCGGCAGGCTGGGAGGCTGTCTACCGGCACAACATATGTTCTCAGACGCAAACAGCTTGAGACTTCGATTCAGAAAGCGGTAATTTTGCAAATGCACACAAATATCATTTAAGGGGTATTTTGAAAAAAAAAAAAAATTTTTTTTCAGGGTATAGGTCCTTCTCCTTTCTCCCGGCTGCACAGGCCGATGCTGATTTTTCAATTTGCAGGTTTGTTAAGCATCATGGAATGTTTTGGTTCTCAATCAAGAATATTCTTCCCAAGTGGTTCCAAAGTCCTATGCTTGAAAATAAATGCATGTCCTCTTTGTCTCCTAGCAGCATGTGTTCCAAGGTACAATAGCTGCGCAGGACAGAGTGAGGCAATGCCTTTGATTGAACCGTCCAATAGGTTTTTAACCGGCCACGCACCCAGGCTGGACGCTTTCTTCAGCTTGCTGTCTTCTCTGGGCGGTGCTGGTGGCTGGAGTCCAGCGGAGATGGTTAGGAATCAGGACCCAAGTCCTCATTCTGGCAGGATTCCTGTCCTTCCTTGTGGCATAGGAGCTGAACAGAGCCTCAACTGCTTCAGCACTGATGACCTCCTCTGGGCCCCAACTGAAAAGAAGAGGTGCAGCCATTGGGACAAGTGGCCATGCTTCACTGATCTCTGCCCACTGCTTTGAGGTCTTCTGACAAACACATGTGTGTGAGATAAACACTGTCGCATTTATTTCCCCCGAAAAAACCACATGATTGCATCTGAACTCCACCAGCCAGCATACTCTGATTCAACTAGACACAGTCCCTTTCTTGCTAAAAGATGCTGCAGTGTAAATTTACAGCTGTGGATTTCACCTTTTTCACTGGTCGTTCTTAATAGAAGTCAAGGGCACACCTGTAGAGGTGTTATTGTGACCCAGGGAGAGGACCCGCTCCTTGGTGTGGCTGGTTTTGATTTCCTTGTTTCACATGTTGTGCTGTGCTTAGTTGCTTAGTTGTGTCTGACTCTTTGTGGCCCCATGGACTGTAGCCTGCCATGCTCCTCTGTCCATAAGGATTCTCCAAACAAGAATACTGGAGGGGGTTGCCATGCCCTCCTTCAGAGGATCTTCCCAACACAGGGATCAAACCCAGGTCTCCCACATTGCAGGTGGATTTGTTACTGTTTGAGCCCCCAGGGAAGCCCATCTTTTCCTTAAGTCTATACAAAGATGAGGGCAAAAGAAAATATGGCTTATTAAAAGCCAACATTTAATCAAGTTTTTCACAATGAACCAAGATCAATGGTCATTTCTAAAAAGTGTTGAAGATCTCATGATTTCAGGCAGGGGTCCCTAACATCTGGAATCTAATGCCTGATGATCTGAGGTGGAGCTGCTGTAATAATAATAGAAATAAAGTACACAATAAATGCAATGGGCTTGAATCATCCTGAAACCATCCCCCCTCCCTGGTCCATGGAAAAATTATCTTCTACGAAACCAGTCCCTGGTGTCAAAAAGGTGCGGGACCGTTGATTTAGGGCATTTCAGTGATCAGCATCTCTGTGTTTCTGATTCATTTTGAGATACTAATGAGTGACTTTATATGTGAGTGCAAGTTTGTGGTCATGAGTGTGCCCCCCTTGAACTTGTTGACACCCTGATGAATTATGAACTTCCCGAGGGCATGGATTACACCTTTGAGGTTTACACTCAGAGTTACGTCCTTGTCCAAAGGACCAGCACAAGGACTTCCCAGGAAAAGATAGTCAACAATCAGGGATGTTGCTGTTTCAGATCTAGAAACCCTCTAGGGAGCCAAACAATAAGAGGTTTTTCCCAAGAGTGAGACTAAGGGGAAAAAGAAGGCACCAACTCCTTTATATCTGCAGTTAGTTCTCAGAAGCCCAGGGCAAAAGAAATACCTGGAATTGTTAAGAAGCCAGCTATTTCCGGAGGCCACCATTTTACCTCTTGAGTATTTTTGCTGGTATGTCTCTAGTTAAGAGTTCTTAGCTCTTAAAAAGGAACACATTTTCAGGTGTTCCTTTTGAAACAACTTAGTAGGCCAATACTCCAATAAGAATGAGTGAATAAGTAAATTATTTAAAATGGATTATGCAACTCAATCTGAATAAAACTTTCCAGACTGGTTGACTTCAGCTACCCTACTCATGGGTTATCATGACAACCAGTAGAACACACACACACACACACACACACACACACACACACACACATTTTTTCACTATTTGGTAGACAATCCTCTGAAAATGTCCAGTTATATGATAATGCCTCTAACAGTGATAATGTGTTCTGTCACTCAGTCATGTCCAACTCTGTGGCCCCATGAACTGTAGCCCCACTAGGTTCCTCTGTCCATGGAATTTTCCAGGCCAGAATACTGGAGTGGGATCCTATTTTCTACTCCAGAGGATCTTCCCCACCCACCCAGGGAGTGAACCCATGTTTCTTGCATCTCCTGTATTGGCAGATTTTTTTTTTTTTTTTTTTACCACTGGTGCCATCTGGGAAGCCCAACAGTGATAATAACAGAGGTCTAAATAATCTCTGCCTATTTCATCAATTTCATCTTCTACCACCCACCTATGGTTTTATTTTAGTTCCTCCATCACCCTGAGCTTATCTCTGTTTCTGGGTCTTTGAACTGTCTGCTCCCTTTGCCTGAAAGGCATTCAGCCTTGGTATAAATGTCATCTCCAAGTAACTACTTTTAATAGCTTTGTAGGCATCCTCTAAGTAAAACTCTGCTTTAGTTTCTTCACAGCATTTATACAAGTTGTTCTTAAGAGTCCCTTGGGCTGCAAAGAGATCAAAGCAGTCAATCTTAAAGAAAATCAACCCTGAATATTCTTTGGAAGGACTGATGCTGAAGCTGAAGCTCCAATACTTTGGCTACCTGATGTGAAGAGCCAACTCACTGGAAAAGACCCTGATGCTGGGCAAGATTGAAGCCAGGAGGAGAATGGGATGACAGAGGATGAGATGGTTGGATGGCATCACCAATTCAGTGGATATGTGTTTGAGCAAACTCCAAGAGATAGTGTAGGATGGGGAAGCCAGGTGTGCCACAGTCCATGGCATGGCAAAGAGTCAGACATCACTGAACAACAAATACAAGTTGATGTTTTTAGCATGTGTGCTAGCTGAACAGTTCTCAATTCTTGATTCCCTCCCTGCTCTAATATACATCTCAGGTGACATGTAACTGTGGGTAGAAAGTGACCCTCACCCCATGGTGTTAATGCTTAGCCATGTGACTTGCTCTGGTTGACTAAATGTTGGCAGGCATTTAGTTAACCAATGTTGAGAACAGAGCCTTTACATACCCTGTGTATCTTGCTTGCATCCTGGTGCTCCTGCCATTCCCTGGAAGAAATATATGTCATAAATAATCACTTTTTGAAGAAGAATGAAAAATTCCTAGAACAAAACTGAACCTAATCAGAGGCCTAGGACCAGGTCCCCTGATGACCTTCAGTAGTACTGTTTCATTCATTATCAAGAAAATAAACACTTGTTATTTGAGCCTCTGAGATTTGGGTCATGTTATGGGGCTTGTCATTCATCATTAACGTGCCAATTGCTAGTTAACAGAAAAATTATACCAGAAATGGGCGTCTGCTCTCAAAAACCTGTAAAATATGTATAGAAAACTATAAAAAACCTGTAATAAGAGGCTGGAGAAACGACTACCCATATTATATAGTAACAAAATATTTGACTTATTGCAATAACCTAGGAGGCAAAACAAACAAACAAAAAGTAAGTACTAAGTGTACCTGTAGTTTGGGTATTACAGGTGGGAAGCAGGTTGAAAAGTCAACTCAGCTACCAAGAAGGACATATTCCCAGTACTTATCAGAAAAGCCAAAGAAGGCATTCATAGAGCAGAGTGAAGACCCATGTATTACAGTTTATCAATGATAAACTCCCAGGTGGGGAACCAGGGACTAGCCAAAGTGTATGCTAGTCTCTTTGTAGGGAAACCTGGCAGAGTTTCAGGTTCTTGCTATAGACCAGTGATTTCTATGTTTCCTTCAGTTTTTTCCTTGTTGAATGCAACTATTTTAATTTGTTTATCCTGTCCTTATTCCAACATCGTATGTTAAATGTGTGGGAGGCACATAACATGTGATTCAGTTCAGAGATATTCAGAGCCAGAGTATCCCACCTATACCTGATATAAATCATGAGATCCTGGACTTTGAACCAGATGCCAAAACCAAGAGAGATTTTTTATTTTCTTGGGATGGCAAAAAGTATGCAGAAGGATCCTGACCAAGAGGGTAGATAGAGTAAATTGTTATTTTCAATAAAATTAATTATAAATCATTTAAAAACATATAAAATTATACATTTACATATCTTCCCATAAAGCTGGCAGTTCTTCCCACTATGAATGAAAAATACTTCCCTGATCCATTCATGTTGGGCTTGACATGTGAATTGTGTTGGTTAATGCCTGAGAGTCCCTTGAACAGCAAGGAGATTAAACCAATCAATCTTAAAGAAAATCAACCCTGAATATTCATTGGAAGGAATGATGTTGAAGCTGAAGCTCCAATATTTGGCTACCTGGTGTGAAGAGCCAATTCATTGGAAAAGACCCTGATGCTGGGAAAAATTGTGGGCGGGAGGAGAAGGGGGCAACAGAGAATGAGATAGCAGCATGACATCACCAACTCAATGGATATGAGTTTGAGCAAACTCCTGGAGATAGAGAAGGGCAGGGAAGCCTGGCATGCTGCAGTCCATGTGGTCGCAAAGAGTTGGACACAAATTAGCAACTGAACAACAATGAAATATTACTAAATGTGACTAAAGCAGAGTTTTATACTTGCTGCCATGCTCTGGCTTCTTCTCTTGCACTCCTGCCATTCACCACAAGAAGAACATGCTCCAGGTAGCTGCTGGTCCAGGAAGAAACCAAACAAACAAGGGGGAAAGATCTGATCCCAGCTGTCAGTTTTGAGTCAAGATAAACTGAACCCTGGGCTTCCCAGGTGGCGCTAGAGGTAAAGAAACCACCTGCCAATGCAGGAGATGCAAGAACACGGGTTTGATCTCTTGGTTGGGAAGATCCCCTGGAAAAGGGAATGGAAACCCACTCCAGTATTCTTGCCTGGAAAATTCCATGGAAAGAGGAGCCCGGCAGACTACAGTTCAGTTCAGTTCAGTTCAGTTGCTCAGTCATGTCCAACTCTTTGCAACCCCATGGACTGCAGCACACCAGGCTTCCCTGTCCACCACCAACTCCCGGAGCTTGCTCAAACTTATCTCCATAGAGTTGGTGATACCATCTGACCATCTCATTATCTGTCATCCCCTTCTCCTCCCACCTTCAATCTTTCCCAGCATCAGGATCTTTTCCAATGAGT
This sequence comes from Bos mutus, assembly GCF_027580195.1. Classification (NCBI taxonomy): domain Eukaryota; kingdom Metazoa; phylum Chordata; class Mammalia; order Artiodactyla; family Bovidae; genus Bos; species Bos mutus. Next base: position 64,954,335 of record NC_091627.1, read on the forward strand.
CAGTCTTCTTCTCAGCTGGCCAAAGTATTGGAGTTTCAGCTTCAGCATCAGTCTTTCCAATGAATATTCAGGACTGATTTCCTTTGGAATTTACTGGTTGGATCTCCTTGCGCTCTAAGGGACACTCAAGAGTCTTCTCTAATACCAGAGTTCAAAAGCATCAAAAGCTATAGTCTATGGGGTTGCAAAGAGTTGGACATGACTGAGCAACTGAGCATAAGCTGAACCATGCTAAGATCAGGCACCTTCCAGCAGATCCACAGAGCTGCTAATGAAAAAAAAAAAAGTTTGGCGCTTCAGTTGATAGATGATAGGGTTGCTTGTTTCACAAAATTATTGTAGGATAAATGCTTATTGATTTCATGTTTGCTTATTGTCTGCCCCTATGGAAATGCAAGCTCTATGAAAATAGAAAATTTTCCATCTTATTCATGTATGTTTTCCAGTAGGCAGAAATAATCTTGGTACATATTTATTGCAGAATACATATTTTTACGGAACACAATAAACTGTGGAAAATTATGAAAGAGATGGGAATACCAGACCACCTGACCTGCCTCTTGAGAAATCTGTATGCAGGTCAGGAAGCAACAGTTAGAACTGGACATGGAACAATGGACTGTTCCCAAATAGGAAAAGCAGTATGTCAAGGCTATATGTTGTTACCCTGCTTATTTTACTTATATGCAGAGTATGTCACGAGAAATGTTGAACTGGATGAAGCATAAGCTGGAATCAAGATGGCCAGGAGAAATATCAATAACCTCAGATACACAGATGATGCCACACTTATGGCAGAAAGTGAAGAAGAACTAAAGAGCCTCTTGATGAAAGTGAAAGAGGAGAGGGAAAAAGTTGGCTTAAAGCTCAATATTCAGAAAACTAAGATCATGGCATCTGGTCCCATCACTCAATGGCAAATAGTTGGGGAAATAGTGGAAACAGTGGCTGACTTTAATTTTTGAGGCTCCAAAATCACTGCAGATGGTGATTGCAGCCATGAAATTAAAAGACGCTTACTCCTTGGAAGGAAAGTTATGACCAACCTAGACAACATATTAAAAAGCAGAGACATTACTTTGCCAACAAAGGTCCATCTAGTCAAGGCTATGGTTTTTCCATTAGTCATGTATGGATGTGAGAGTTGGACTGTAAAGAAAGGTGAGTGCCGAAGAATTGATGCTTTTGAACTGTGGTGTTGGAGAAGACTCTTGAGAGTCCCTTGGACTGCAGGGAGATCCAACCAGTCCATCCTAAAGGAAATAAGTCCTGGGTGTTCAATGGAAGCACTGATGTTGAAGCTGAAACTCCAATACTTTGGCCACCTGATGTAAAAAGCTGACTTATTGGAAAAGATCCTGATGCTGGGAGGGATTGGGGGCAGGAGGAGAAGGGGATGACAGAGGATGAGATGGTTGAATGGCATCACCGACTCAATGGACCTGAGTTTGGGTAAACTCTGGGAATTGGTGATGGACAGGGAGGCCTGGCATGCTGTGGTTCATGGGGTTGCAGAGTCGGACATGACTGAGTGACTGAACTGAACTGAAATGAATAAATGAAAAATATGTATCAAGAAATTACCAATTCAACATTAGCTATTGGAGACCTATTTGGGTATATCATTTGCAAGAAAAAAAAAAACAACTTAAGCTTAAATTCATAGTGGGCAAAGAAGAATAGAATACTTATAGGAAAAGAAGTCCTTTGGAGTTCTTCACAAAAAAGTATTAGAAATCTCCTCGAGTGGTGTTGTGGATGGCTAATAGAGACAGCTGTCATGATTAGAATAGTTAATTTGGTTGAGAAAAGAGAATTATTATGAGACAATGTCCCAGTTGTCTTTGTATCTATAGCTCCAGCACAAAGTTAGTTCTCAGTACATGTAAGCACACATATATTGACTTTCAGAGATTGTGGATGAATTATAACCTACTTTTCCTTTAATTAAGAAGATATTTAAATGACAGCAAATAATGCAGGTCTCTGGTTACTTCTTCACTCTGTTGAAATATTACTTTGGAAAAGCTTGGTTGTGCCTTTGGGGTCAGCCTTGGAGAATATGGTACTCTTCTTTATCCACAGGTTAAAAAAAAAAGAAACAGAAAACAAAACAAACAAAAACAGCAACAAAACCAGGAACTGTGTGGATGTTCTTAACAGAACTTGTCTTTTAGCCTTTCCTATTCTTCAAAGCAACTCATTTTACTTTCTTATTCTGCCTATAGCAGTTCAGTAGAAGTACGGCCTTAAATATGGGTTGGGATGTTGGGGTTAAAGGAAAGGGTTGCTAAGGCAGTACTTGTACTCAACCCTGGAGAAGGCAATGGCAACCCACTCCAGTACTCTTGCCTGGAAAATCCCATGGACGGAGGAGCTTGGTGCAGGCTACTGTCCATGGGGTCACAAAGAGTCGGGCATGACTGAGCAACTTCACTTTCACTTTTCTACTGACCAGTTTATTTTCCATTCCAGCCCTTAGTATTCATTACAGGATTCAGGTGCTAAATCCTAGGGGTGAAATATTTAAGACATAGTTCTTGCTACGAAGGTGTCTATTTGAAAAGAAAGGCAAATAATCTGATTATGTTGCTTTCAAGTGCTACAATTGAACAACATATTTTGAGAACACAATAGTAGGACATCTCTGTGATACTGAGGGACCAAGGAAGCATGGAACTTGAAGTGGAAGTAAGAGATAAAGAATGGGGATAATGATATGAGAGAAATTTACACAAACACACTTTTGTTTATCCTTATGTCCACTCTAGGAAAATAAATATCAAAATATCTCTGAAAGAAAATGGCATGGATCAGCAGATATGTAATCTAGAAAAGGGAAAAAGGAGTTTGTAGCCTTCAAAGATTCTTTCTCAGAAAATGGTATTTATCCTTTACCACAACCTCAAGAAACGTGATGAAATGACAAGAAAGCACAGAAAAGAAACTATTCTGAGAAAGAAAAAGGTAGAATCTACTGATTGAAGCAGTTTGTCCACCTGTTAAAAGTGCTTTTTTAAAAAAGGCACATGGAGTCAGTAAAGAGAAATTAAAAAGCCAATGAAGAAAGTCTGGATTTTAAAAATAAGACCAAATTATATAATAAAGGAAGAAACAGGATGAAATTTGGCCTTACACACTAAGGGTGTGAACAGACAAAGGACTATCAGCGTCTAGAACTTTACAGAAACTAAAATAATAAAATAAAATCTTGTAGGTTGATTGATGAGACAAGATAAGGTGCCTCTTGATGAAATACCATACAGTGAGAAAAAGCAGTATTGCATAGGAACCTGAAATGTTAGGTCCATGAATCAAGGCAAATTCAGTTCAGTTCAGTCACTCAGTCGTGTCTGAATCTTTGCGACCCCATGAATTCCAGCACTCCAGACCTCCCTGTCCATCACCAACTCCCAGAGTTCACTCAAACTCACGTCCATTGAGTCGGTGATGCCATTCAGCCATCTCATCCTCTGTCGTCCCCTTTTCCTCCTGCCCCCAACCCCTCCTAGCCTCAGAGTCTTTTCCAATGAGTCAACTCTTCGCATGAGGTGGCCAAAGTACTGGAGTTTCAGCTTTAGCATCATTCCTTCCAAAGAACACTCAGGACTAATCTCCTTTAGAATGGACTAGAATCTCCTTGCAGTCCAAGGGACTCTCAAGAGTCTTCTCCAACACCACAGTTCAAAAGCAGCAATTCTTCGGCGCTCGGCTTTCTGCACAGTCCAACTCTCCATCCATACATGACCACTGGAAAAACCATAGCCTTGACTAGATGGACATTTGTTGGTAAAGTAATGTCTCTGCTTTTGAATATGCTATCTAGGTTGGTCATAATTTACCTTCCAAGGAGTAAGCGTCATTTAATTTCATGGCTGCAATCACCATCTGCAGTGATTTTGGAGCCCCCCAAAAATAAAGTCTGACACTGTTTCCACTGTTTCCCCATCTATTTTTCATGAAGTGATGGGACCAGATGCCATGATCTTAGTTTTCTGAATGTTGAGCTTTAAGCCAACATTTTCACTCTCCTCTTTCACTTTCATCAAGAGGCTTTTGAGTTCCTCTTCACTTTCTGCCATAAGGGTGGTGTCATCTGCATATCTGTGGTTTTGATATTTCTCCTGGCCATCTTGATTCCAGCTTGTGCTTCTTCCAGCCCAGTGTTTCTCATTATATACTCTGCATATAAGTTAAATAAGCAGGGTGACAATATACAGCCTTGACGTACTCCTTTTCCTACTTGGAACCAGTCTGTTGTTCCATGTCCAAGTCTAACTGTTGCTTCCTGACCTGCATATATGTTTCTCAAGAGGCAGGTCAGGTGGTCTGGTATTCCCATCTCTTTCAGAATTTTCCACAGTTTATTGTGATCCACACAGTCAAAGTCTTTGGCATAGTCAATAAAGCAGAAATAGGCAAACTGGAAGTGGTCAAACAGGAGATGGCAAGAGTGAACGTTGACATTTTAGGGGTCAGTGAACTAAAATGGACTGGAATGCACGAATTTAACTCAGATGACCATTATATCTACTACTGTGGGCAAGAATCCCTTAGAAGAAATGGAGTAGCCATCGTAGTTAACAAAAGGGTCTGAAATGCAGTACTTGGATGCAATCTCAAAAATGACAGAATGATATCTGCTCATTTCTAAGACAAACCATTCAATATCACTGTAATCCAAGTCTGTGCCCCAAGCAGTAATGCTGAAGAGGCTGAAGTTAAATGATTCTATGAAGACCTACAAGACCTTCTAGAACTAATACCCAAAAAAGATTTCCTTTTCATTATAGGGGACTGGAATGTAAAAGTAGGAAGTCAAGAGCTACCTGGAGTAACAGGCAAATTTGGCCTTGGAATACAGAATGAAGCAGGGCAAAGGCTAATAGAGTTTTGCTAAGAGAACGCACTGGTCATAGCAAACACCCTCTTCCAATAACACAAGAGAAGACTCTACACATGGACATCACCAGATTGCCAATACTGAAATCAGATTGATTACGTTCTTTGCAGCCAAAGATGGAGAAGCTCTATACAGTCAGCATAAACAAAACTGGGAGCTGACTGTGGCTCAGATCATGAACTCCTTATTGCCAAATTCAGACTTAAACTGACGAAAGTAGGGAAAACCACTAGACCATTCAGGTATGACCTAAATAAAATCCCTTATGATTATACAGTGGAAATGACAAATAGATTCAAGGGACTAGATCTGATAGAGTGCCTGATGAACTATGGATGGAGGTTCATGACATTGTATAGGAGACAAGGATCAAGACCATCCCCAAGAAAGAGAAATGCATAAAAAGCAAAATGGTTGTCTGAAGAGGCCTTACAAATAACTTTGAAAAGAAGAGAAGCAAAAAGCAAAGGAGAAAAGGAAAGATATACCCATCTGAACACAGAGTTCCAAAGAGTACATGGAGAGATAAGAAAGCCTTCCTCAGTGATCAAAGCAAAGAAATAGAGGAAAACAATAGAATGGGAAAAGCTAGAGATCTCTTTAATAAAATTAGAGATACCAAAGGAACATTTCATACAAAGATGCACTCAATAAAGGACAGAAATAGTTGGCACATAACAGAAGCAGAAGATATTAAGAAGAGGTGGCAAAAATACACAGAAGAACTATACAAAAAAGATCTTCATGACCCAGATAATCATGATGGTGTGATCACTCACCTAGAGCCAGACATCCTGGAATGTGAAGTCAAGTGGGCCTTAGAAAGCATCACTACGAACAAAGCTAATGGAGGTGATAGAATTCCAGTTGAGCCATTTCAAATCCTAAAAGATGATGCTGTGAAAGTGTTGTACTCAATGTACCAGCAAATCTGAACAACTCAGCAGTGGCCACAGGACTAGAAAAACTCAGTTTTCATTCGAATCCCAAAGGAAGGCAATGCCAAAGAATGCTCAAACTACTGCACAATTGCACTCATCTCATATGCTATTAAAGTAATGCTCAAAATTCTCCAACCCAGGCTTCAGCAATATGTAAACCGTGAACTTCCAGATGTTCAAGCTGGTTTTAGAAAAGGCAGAGGAACCAGAGAGCAAATTGCCAACATCCGCTGGATCATCAAAAAAGCAAAAGAGTTCCAGAAAAACATCTATTTCTGCTTTATTGACTATGCCAAAGCCTTTGACAGTGTGGATCAAAACAAGCTGTGGAAAATTCTGAAAGAGATGGGAATACCAGACCACCTGACCTGCCTCTTGAGAAACCTGCCTCTATGCAGGACAGGAAGCAAGTTAGAACTGGTCATGGAACAACAGACTGGTTCCAAATAGAAAAAGCAGTATGTCAAGGCTGTATATTGTCACCCTGCTTATTTAACTTTCATGCAGAGAATGTCATGAGAAATGCTGGGCTGGAAGAAGCACAAGCTGGAATCAAGATTACCGGGAGAAATATCAATAACCCCAGATATGCAAATGACACCACACTTATGGCAGAATGTGAAGAAGAACTAAGTCAGAAAACTAAGTTCATGGCCTCCAGTCCCATCACTTAATGGCAAATAGATGGGGAGACAGTGGAAACAGTGGCTGACTTTTTTGGGGGAGGCTCCAAAATCACTGCAGATGGTGACTGCAGCCATGAAATTAAAAGACTCTTACTCCTTGGTTATGACCAACCTAGACAGCATATTAAAAATCAGAGACATTACTTTGTCAACAAAGGTCCGTCTAGTCAAGGCTATGGTTTTTCCAGTAGTCATGTATGGATGTTAGAGTTGGACTATAAAGAAAGCTGAACACCAAATAATTGATGCTTCTGAACTGTGGTGTTGGAGAATACTCTTAAAAGTCCCTTGGACTGCAAGGAGATCTAACCAGTCCATCCTAAAGGAGATCAGTCCTGAATATTCTTTTGAAGGACTGATGTTGAAGCTGAAACTCCAATACTTTGGCCACCTCATGCGAAGAACTGACTCTTCTGAAAAGACCCTGATCCTTGGAAAGATTGAAGGCAGGAGGAGAAAGGGATGACAGAGGATGAGATGACTGGATAGCATCACCGACTCAATGGACGTGAGTTTGGGTAAACTCCAGGAGTTGGTGATGGGCAGGGAGGTCTGGCGTGCTGTGATCCATTGGGTTGCAAAGAGTCAGACACGACTGAGTGACTGAATGGTTCTGAACTGAACTGAGAACAAATCAAAGAATGCTACAAATAGAAAGATGCCATGATTACATCCACTTCCCTTAATTTTTTAATAATCATCAACCCATTTCGTAATTGTTATTTTCCATTATCTTCCTTCATGTATTTTATCAATTGTTCAAAGAAATAAAATATAACTGAAAATACATGTTATTGGAAAGTTCCTTGAAAAGCATGTGCCTAGTTGAAAATAGCTTAAATTTTTTATCTTCATAATAAATTGGATAGGGTAGGGTACGGAAAGGAGGTAGATGGTTAGAGCAGAGAAGAGGATGATCTTTTAGCCATGGATGTGCTAAGTTGCTTCAGCCGTGTCTGACTCTTTAAAACCCTATGTTCTGTAGCCCAGTCCATGGGATTTTCCAGGCAAGAATACCTGGGTTGCCATTTCCTTCTCCAGGGGATCTTCCCAACCCAGGCATTGAACCCACATCTCTTCTATCTCCTGCATTATCATTGGCAGGTGGTTTCTTTACCACTAGTGCCACCTGAAAAGCCTTTTAGTCATGGAGGCATGGGTAGAATCTAACTCATTAGCTATAGGACCTAGAACAAGTCAGTTAACACCTGTCAGGCTCAGTTTCCATCGTTTATAAAACAGGTAGAATAAACCTACCTCATAGACTTATTGTGGGAATTAAATGAGTGAAAATAAAGGCCTTGGTACATACAACTAAATAAGTAAGTCTGTAATACCAAATAGAATCAGTGTTGCCAAAGTGTTACTTATTTTCCCCACTTGACACATGAAAATCCTGGGAGAGGAGACAGAGGCAGTATTAATAGACATGTGTCCTTACAAGTCGCTCACTCATTTCCAACTCTTTGCGACCCCATGGATGGTAGCCTGCCAGGCTCCGCGGTCCATGGGATTTTCCAGGCAAGAGTACTGGAGTGGGCTACCATTTCCTTCTCCAGAGGATCTTCCCAACCCAGGGATCGAACTCAGGTCTCCTGCATTGCAGGCAGACACCCTTGTGGCTCAGACGGTAAAGCGTCTGCCTGCAATGCAGAAGACCTGGGTCAGTCCCTGAGTCGGGAAGGTCTTCTGGAGAAGGAAATGGCAATCCACTCCAGTACTCTTGCCTGGAAAATCCCATGGATGGAGGAGCGTGGTAGGCTACTGTCCATGGGGTTGCAAAGAATTGGACATGACTGAGCGACTTCACTTGGTCACTTGGTCCATACAAGGAAGGCAGAGGACCAAGCTGATGCCCAGACTGAGGGAAATCTTTCTCTTTGAGGTTTTAATATTCAGAGGCAACTCTCCATATTTAGCACTTATAACCAGAAGGGGAAAAAATCCATTAGAAAACTATGTACTGATGTAATTTTAAACTTAATTACTAAATATCTTTTTAACAAATGTACCAATCTAGTTACAGTCTTTCAAAAATACAGTGAGTCATAGTCAGAGCATTGGCAGAGCCCTGAAAGGTCAGACTCAATCTACAGGGTAGCTCACTGTAGTTTCTCCCCAGCTTGCTGGCCAACTCTTACATAATGACATAATTAAATGGCTATAAAGTTCCATAATTCTTGCTCCTTTAATTAACTGGAGGAAAACCTCTTATCTTCTCAACATTGAAGATAACTGCTGTTTCACTTTGCACAAGTTACAGAAGGCTAATGTTCAAATTCTGTAACAATTGCAAAGAGTGCTGCTTATTTAAAAAAAATAAATATGTGAAAATTTGAGCATAAGTGCATACTTTCAACCAACTATATAAATCACCAGCTTCAATTTGTTCCGTATATCTTGCTGTTGGTTTCCAGCAAACATTGTTCTAGATAACAAATATAAACTTAGCAGAAGTCCAAATCCCTGAATCAAATGATTCCCTTGAAAGCTCTTTTGGACTTAGGAAGTATGGCACTAAAACTAAAAGCTTAAGGGCTTTATGAAGAAAAAGTGTTAGCCTGAGACAAGGTCCAGAACACATGTCGTAAATTTGTAAATTTTACGAAACTTTCTTGAAATCACTTTCATTGTCTTTGACCTTCTAGGAACTTAACAGATCTAATTCAAGTAGAAGTTGAAATGATCTCAATTAGATGTATGATGGGGGATGACCACATAAAATAAACCCAGTTGAGCCACCTAGGTAGAAAAAGGAAGGAAGAAAATTTATATTCTATTAATTATGCTCAGTTCCCATGTGACAAAGGCAAGATCCAGAAATTTCTTTATGTTCCCCAAGAAAGTACTCAGGGGGAGCTTAGCTGAGCCGAGTAGTCTCAGCATGGAGAACTGTGATAGGGTGCCTTCTCACCGGACACTCTGGGAGGACTTTCTAGGACAGGAGTTATATGGTTATATGGTGTGGCAAAGATGCAAAAAGCCTCAACAAAAACTGATACAAGTCAGAGGCACCCAGGGGTTTCTGAGAGTATGGGCTAAACAATAGGACAGCAGGTTCTAAGACAAACCTGATGATGATATACCCGCAGGGCAAAGAGCATCTCATCAGAAGAGAGATCTTGCTACAGAGGCCTGCAGGAACAGACACGGGATGGGGACCCAAGCACTCCATCTCTCTGCTTCCATGGAGACAGAGCAGGCCCCTTGGCAAGGATGTGCCTAAGGGTTGGGAATGCTGTGCACAGATGTGAGTTCTAAGGAGTCACCCTCACCTGGAGAACCATGTGCCCTGGTACAGGCCACCTTAATCTGGAGGAAGGGAGCTTTTTGACATTTGTCATCTCAGAAGAGTGGCTTCTAGACGGTTTAAGTGTGTGCTAGCTACAGCCCTGTCTCTCAGACACCAGGCCATCATCTTGAGGAAGTGAAAAGTGAGGCTATGGGGGCAATTTTTCTAAAGTGAGCATTTTTCTAAAGGTATTAAGTCTTTTAAAGAAGACTCTATAAACCATGGTAACTTGGACTGCACTGAATGTTAAAATGAAAGGAGACTTACAAATCAGAAGTGACTGAAGTATTGCTAATGGATAGTAAGTCGTTTTTACCATTCAGTGAAGTGGAGTTACATGGGCCAGATCAGAGTTTCTAGAAATTAAAGGGCAGCATTTGTTTTCTGCATACTTGAGTGTAGCATGAAAAAGTTTCCAGCTCCAGTGTGTGTGTGTGTGTGTGTGTGTGCACGAGCGTGTAACATAAGACTAGAAGATTGTCTTCTAAACCCAATCATGTTTTTTTTTTTTTCTGCAAAATGATATAGATATTTATATTTTTGATTCTTCACTTTTCACATCCTTCAATTTCTCAGCAAGGATCCTGTTTTAGCTGTTTAAAACCAAAGATGCATAGATGCAATTTTAAAATCATTTTTTAATAATTTCTAGTTGTTTTTTGTCTAAATCCTAGCTGTTTTTAAAACATGTGCAGTATTTGGTCAGTCAGTTCTATTTATATATAATGTATAGTTAGTGTATACTACATATATAATTGTTATTTTTAGATACATAATTTTTTAAACTCATAAATCCTTTCTAACTTTAACTTTGCTCTATTTTAATCCCTTTATTTCAAAGATCATATTGTATCTCCTTTTTTCTCTTAAAGTTTCAAAATGGCCTTTGGCCAAATGCAATAAAATTTTGCCCTGACCTGACATAAAGCATGGAGTATGTATATGAAAGCACTTTGAAAACTTTAAAGGACTTTAAAAAGGCATGGTGGTATTGGTGGTGGGAGGCAGGGGAGGAGGTGGGGACCAGGAAGAGACACAAGAGGAGGAACTAGGTTGTATCTTCACATAACATAAATTTCAAAGGTCCCTCCTGTATGAATTTGCAAATAGAAGCAAGCGGAGTCACTGCTTGGCATCCTTGAATGCTCACAATTTTATAACATTATCCCAGGCCTGTGGTAATGTAGACACCCCTTCAGGTTGACATTTTTCTGCATCCTTGGCTGCTCCTAAGAGCAAGGAACTGCTTTCAATAGAGTCACAAGTACCTGGGAGCCATGGGTGTGCTTGGTGGGAAACCTCAGGCTGACTCCTCTATCTATATTGTAAATGGCTATCCTAGAAGTGAGTCCTAACTGGAAAAGCTCCTTTAAATCTAGAAACTCTCTCTAGTGTTTCTACTTTTTATTTGTTTATTTGTTTGATAAGGAAGACCCAGAGATCCCAGAAGAATGAGAAATTCTAAGAATGCACTCCCAATTGGAATTGACTTAGAAGATGAAAATATACATAATTTGGGACTTCCCTGGTGGTTCAGTGGCTAATACTCTGTGCTCCCAATGCAGGGGGCCCAGGTTCAATCCATGTTCAGGGAACTAGATCCCACCTGCTGCAACTAAGAGTTCTCATGCCACAACAATGACTGAAGAGCCCATGCACTGCAACTAAGATCTGGCACAGCCAAATAAATAAAGATAATTATTAAAAGAGGATTTCTTTATTAGGTTATATGGTTCCTTTTTAAAATATATTTGCTGGCAAAGGGTTCATTTTCTCTTTCCAGGCTCCCCAGTTATGGCAGAATAAGTAGGCTTTAATGGTTAAGAGCATAGAATGTGGAGTCAGAGGGCCTGGATTCAGATTCCAGGCCTACCACTTGTTAGTTATGGCTTCCCTGGTGTCTCAGATGGTAAAGAATCTGCCTGCAGTGCAGGAGTCCTGGATTTTATCTATGGGTTGGGAAGATCCCCTGGAGATGGGAATGGCTACCCACTCTAGTATTCTTGCCTGGAGAATCCTATGGATAGAGGAGTTTGACCAGCTACAGTCCATGGGGTTGCAAAGAGTTAGACACGACTGAGTGACTAACACTTTCACTTTCACGTGTTAGTTATATGACCTCAAAGACATTTCATCACTTGTCTTTGCCTTAAATTCCTCATTATAAGTGGGGATTATAATACAACTTACTTCATAGTGTTCTTAAGAGATTTAACTGCATCAATATATGTGAAGTATGTGCAACAGCAACTGGCCTTCACTAAGGGCCCCATTAATGCTCACTGTTATTATTAATTAAGAAGTAATCCTCAAGTGTATCCAGACCACCATAAGCCTCCGGGGTTCACACCTGTCTTCCCAAGGAAGATAATCCTGAGATAGTCTGCAAACTCAGAGAAAGAACATACCTCAACATAATAAAAGCTATATATGACAAACCCACAGAAAACATTATCCTCAATGGTGAAAAATTGAAAGCATTTCCTCTAAAGTCAGGAACAAGACAAGGGTGTCCACTTTCACCACTACTATTCAACATAGTTTTGGAAGTTTTGGCCACAGCAATCAGAGCAGAAAAAGAAATAAAAGGAATCCAGATTGGAAAAGAAGAAGTAAAATTCACACTGTTTGCAGATGACATGATCCTCTACATAGAAAACCCTAAAGACTCCACCAGAAAATTACTAGAGCTAATCAATGAATATAGTAAAGTTGCAGGATATAACATCAACACACAGAAATTCCTTGCATTCCTATACACTAATAACAAGAAAACAGAAAGAGAAATTAAGCAAACAATTCCATTCACCATTGCAATGAAAAGAATAAAATACTTAGGAATAAATCTACCTAAAGAAACAAAAGACCTATATGTAGAAAACTATAAAACACTGGTGAAAGAACTCAAAGGGGACACTAATAGATGGAGGAATATACTGTACTCATGGATTGGAAGAATCAATATAGTGAAAATGAGTATACTACCCAAAGCAATCTATAGATTCAATGCAATGCCTATCAAGCTACCAATGGTATTTTTCACAGAGCTAGAACAAATAATTTCACAATTTGTATGGAAATAAAAAAATCCTCAAACAGCCAAAGCAATCTTGAGAAAGAAGAATGGAACTGGAGGAATCAACCTGCCTGACTTCAGGCTCTACTACAAAGCCACAGTCATCAAGACAGTGTGGTCCTGGCAAAAAGACAGAAATATAGATCAATGGAACAAAATAGAAAGCCCAGAGATAAATTCACACACCTATGGACACCTTATCTTTGACAAAGGAGGCAAGAATATACAATGGAGAAAAGACAATCTCTTTAACAAGTGGTTCTGGGAAAACTGGTCAACCACTTGTAGAAGAATGAAACTAGAACACTTTCTAATACCATACACAAAAATAAACTCAAAATTGATTAAAGATCTAAATGTAAGACCAGAAACTATAACATACATAGAGGAGAACATAGGCAAAACACTCTCCGACATACATCACAGCAGGATCCTCTATGACCCACCTCTCAGAATATTGGAAATAAAAGCAAAAATAAACATATGGGACCTAATTAAAATTAAAAGCTTCTGCACAACAAAGGAAACTAAGCAAGGTGAAAAGAGAGCCTTCAGAATGGGAGAAAACAATAGCAAATGAAGCAACTGACAAACAACTAATCTCAAAAATATACAAGCAACTCCTGCAGTTCAACTCCAGAAAAATAAACCACCCAATCATAAAATGGGCCAAAGAACTAAACAGACATTTCTCCAAAGAAGATATACAGATGGCTAACAAACACATGAAAAGATGCTCAATATCACTCATTATCAGATAAATGCAAATCAAAACCACAATGAGGTACCATTTCACGCCGGTCAGAATGGATGCTATCCAAAAGTCTACAAGTAATAAATACTGGAGAGGGTGTGGAGAAAGGGGAACCCTCTTACACTGTTTGTGGGAATGCAAACTAGTACAGCCACAATGGAGAACAGTGTGGAGATTCCTTAAAAAACTGGAAATAGAACTGCCATCAGTCAGTTCAGTTCAGTTCAGTCACTCAGTTGTGTCCGACTCTTTGCGACCCCATGAATCGCAGCACGCCAGGCTTCCCTGTCCATCACCAACTCCTGGAGTTCACTCAGACTCACATCCATTGAGTCAGTGATGCCATTCAGCCATCTCATCCTCTGTCATCCCCTTCTCCTCCTGCCCCCAATCCCTCCCAGCATTAGAGTCTTTTCCAATGAGTCAACTCTTTGCATGAGGTGGCCAAAGTACTGGAGTTTCAGCTTCAGCATCATTCCTTCCAAAGAAATCCCAGGGCTGATCTCCTTCAGAATGGACTGGTTGGATCTCCTTGTAGTCCAAGGGACTCTCAAGAGTCTTCTCCAACACCACAGCTCAAAAGCATCAATTCTTCGGTGCTCAACTTTCTTCACAGTCCAACTCTCACATCCATACATGACCACTGGAAAAACCACAGCCTTGAGTAGATGGACCTTTGTTGGTTTAAAGCTCAACATTCAGAAAATGAAGATCATTGCATCTGGTCCCATCACTTCATGGCAAATAGATGGGGAAACAGTGGAAACAGTGTCAGACTTTATTTTGGGGGGCTCCAAAATCACTGCAGATGGTGACTGCAGCCATTAAATTAAAAGACACTTACTCCTTGGAAGGAAAGTCATGACCAACCTAGATAGCATATTGAAAAGCAGAACTGCTTTTCAGAAAGAACTGCAGAAAGCAGTGTATCCCACTGCTGGGCATACACACCAAGGAAACCAGAATTGAGAGACACGTATACCCTAATGTTCATCGCAGCACTGTTTACAATAGCCAGGACATGGAAGCAACCTAGATGTCCAGCAGCAGATGAATGGATAAGACAGCTGTGGTACATATACAAAATGGAGTATTACTATTAAAGAGAATACATTTGAATCAGTTCTAATGAGGTGGATGAAACTGGAGCCTATTATACGGAGTGAAGTAAGCCAGAAAGAAAAACACCAATACAGTATACTAACGCATATATATGTAATTTAGAAAGATGGTAATGATAACCCTGTATGTGAGACAGCAAAAGAGACACAGATGCATAGAACAGTCTTTTGGACTCTGTGGGAGAGGGAGAGGGAGAGGGTGGGATGATTTGGGAGAATGGCATTGAAACATGTATAATATCATATGTGAAACAAATCGCCAGACCAGGTTCAATGCATCATACAGGATGCTTGGGGCTGGTGCACTGGGATGACCCAGAGGGATGGTATGGGGAGGGAGGTGGGAAGGGGGTTCAGGATGGGGAACACGTGTATACCCATGGTGGATTCATGTTGATATATGGCAAAACCAATACAATATTGTAAAGTAATTAGCCTCCAATTAAAATAAATTTATATTAAAAAATAAATAAATAAAATTGATAACCAAAAAAAGAGAAACACTTCTCTTAGCTCTACAAAGTTGAAGTATGTGTGATGCCTACCAGGCCTTCTGGATTGACTTTGGCAGAAGTAGGTTATGGCATGCATTGCATTATCCACACATTCTACATCAGAAGTCTCTGGCATGACCTAGGCTTCTGTGACACACCCATCTGGAACAGGATTCAATGTCCTGGTCTGCTGGCTTGTAGGAAACAAGTGCAATATTGTTGGGTTTACCATTATTTATTACCTGCATTTACCATTCTCTCACCAGCCTTTTTGAGTGCTAATGGTTCTCCAGCAGGCATTGAAATGAAGGCTGTTAGACCATATGTACAACCTAGGAAGTGTGAGGCACAAAAGTGTGCTTTTACCTGGCTGCTGCTGCTGCTGCTGCTAAGTCACTTCAGTCCTGGAGAGTCCTCTTTTCTTCCTTTTTTGACCAAATGAAAAATTACGAGTAAGAAGGGAGCAGAAGAATCCCTGAGTAGATGCAAACATTTCTTAAAATCAAGAGCATTGCTTTTAAGATGCCTCCAACATATCCTGGAAGGGCAACTTGTAGGGGATTCCTGGCTTTTATAGAGTTCAGCCAGATCTTTATTAGGCTTAGGTAAATTAATACACAATAAAATTGTCAATAAACACATGAAATTACATGTATGGCTGAGTCACTCTGCTGCACACCTGAAATATTATAACATTGTTAATCGGCTATGCTCCAGTATAAAATAAAAAAGCTTTTAAAAAATATACATATGCATTTTTTCTACATGGTATCAAAGATTCATCAACTGACCTAATACTATGCCTCACATCTCTGCCCAGAACAGGGTTCATCTCATCAATAGACATTTCAGAAAAATGTTGGAGTTAGTCCTAAGCCATTCCTGCTCTATTTTAATTCATTCATCGAACACGTTGCTCTGGGTATTCTTCCCTCTGTCCATATTCTTTTATCCCCACATCTTCCATTCCCTGCCTCATCTCCCATGATGTCAGCTTATTAAGTGTGTGTGTGTGTGTGTGTGTATATATATATATATTTTTTTTTAATAGGCCCATAGAGAAAAATTATTTCAGATTTGTTTTGGGAGGCACAGATCAGCCTGAATTTCCAGGGTACAGCTCAGTCCTGCACCACATATATTTTCTCCCACTCCAGTGATTGCATTTCATCTTCCATCCATCCAGCTAAGGAGAACAGAAGCTAATTTAGGAGCCTCTTTATGCCTGTACATATTCAGCCAGAGGGGTCACTGTTGATTGATGCAAGACACACTGTCCTCCAAGAGCTCGCTAAGTCCCTGCTGGTCCAGTGAGTAGCAACCAACAGTAACTCACCCTTTAGTGCTGGTGCATTTCTGTGCCTCCAGCTAGAAACAGTCAATAAATACCAGAGGCAACTTATGTTGCTTTAGATCACTAATAAATGCCTCTCACCACCACCTCAGAGCCCTTTCAAAAAAAAATATATATTTCTCTACAGATAGATGCCAAGCCCCAGCAGCCGATTACAACAGAAATGCCCCAAAGGCTAGAAGGAGGAGACAGGGAGGGAGAAGAGGTCCTCTCCAAAGACAAGAGTTTTGTGCTTCCTCCTAAGAAAAACTGCTTCCTTTTGTTGAGTGCTTCCTCGGAGCCAGGTACTAGGATGATGCTTCAGCTCAGTTCAGTCATTCAGTTGTGTCCGACTCTTTGCAACCCCATGGACTGCAGCATGTCAGGCTTCCCTGACCATCACAAATTCCTGGAGCTTGGTCAAACTCATGTCCATTGAGTCGGTGATGCCATCCAACCATCTCATCCTCTGTTGTCCCCTTCTCCTCCCACCCTCAATCTTTCCTAGCATCAGGGTCTTTTCCAATAGTCAGCTCTTTGCATCAGGTGGCCAAAGTATTAAGTTTCAGCTTCAGCATCAGTCCTTCCAATGAATATCCTGGACTGGTTTCCTTTAGGATTGACTGGTTTAATCTCCTTGCTGTTCAAGGGACTTCTCAAGAGTCTTCTCCAAAACAACAGTTCGGAAGCATTAACTCTTCAGCGCTCAGGTTTCTTTATGGTCCAACTCTCACATCATACATGACTACTGGAAAAACTATAGCTTTGACTAGACAGACCTTTGTTGGTAAAGTAATGTCTCTGCTTTTTAATATGTGGTCTAGGTTGGTCATAGTTTTCTTCCAAGGAGCAAGTGTCTTTTAATTTCATGGCTGCAGTCACCATGCTTAATCTACACTTTCTCCTTCATTTTGCACAATTCTGGGCCTCAGAAAGCTCTAGCCCATCTTACAGAAGAGGATACAGATGCTCACAGAGCTTCAGTAACTTCTACTTTCTGCTTCTCCACTCCCCACACAAAGTGTGTTGCAAAGGCAGATGGGAAACTTCCTGGATGCCAGGCAATGCACGCTGCTGTCTGGGCCTCAGAACACTATGCTCTTCCCATAAAGATGGAAAAGGTCTCAATGGTTTGGTTACGCCACAGGCTGCCAGTAACTTGCCCCACTGTATTCTGCCCATGATCTAGACATTGCAACACCTCCAGGGCCCTCTACTTTATTTCTTTAAGGTTGTTTATCTTTAAATTAATTTTTATTGGAATGTAGTAGCTCAAGAAACTCTTCTCAGTGCTCCACGGTGACCTCTACTTTAAAGGTGAGGGTCAGATATTCTGACAGGTTTTTTGGAAACATAAAAAAGCACTGAATGCTCACTCTGTTTGACACTGTGGTACATACCATGGGGTCGCAGACAGTCAGACATGACTGAGTGACTTTCACTTTCAAGGGAGTTACCTTAAAAAAAAAAAAGAATGGCATGATCACAGTCTTTCACAATTACTTTCAATCATGCAACATTCAACAAAGCCAGCCCCTGCCAGCCTCTGGGTTAAAAGCTAGGGATAAAGTGAACAAACATGCCTGGGCCATAGATTTTTATCACTTCTCTTCCTTCCTCTGCTCTCCCTCGATTTCCTAAAGAGTCTCATCATCTCCCTTTATATATACAAGTCTTAGGCAGAATTTTGTGGCAGAATGAAGCAACAATATTCACCAAAAATCTATCTGAGTAATGACTACAGAAAAGCGAATATCTCCACACCCTGAAAAGCTGGACACTGGTTATGGTCCAATAGGTTAGAGCTGTCCATTTCTCACTTTATCATGCTTCTCTCTTGTAAGAACTGAACCACAGAGCATCAGGAACTTTTGACTTTCTCTTAACCCTCTCTGGAAACTTACAACACATGAGCACTAAATACTCAAGGTAATTGCTTATACGTAATATTTGCAGTAGGAAGGACCCCGGGGATGCTGCCATCCATCACCTCTTACGGAGCTATTCTGCACTATTTTTGCAAAGCAAGGGAGCAGACATGAGCTGTCTCCTCTTTTGCAAGAGCAAAGAAGGTCTGGGGGTGGTAGTTTGAGGCTTGAACTCGGAGATGATGATCATCACCCTTTTCTGTTGTAGAAAAGAATGACCTAATAAACATGCGATGCTAATAATAATACAGATGATAGTAATACCTTATATTTCTACAGGGCTTCCCTATTTTTCAAGCACATTAAATCTGTGGTTTCATTGGCTCCACACACCAAGCTATGCTGGTATAAACACTGTGATATTCTTCTCAATGTTAACACATCTCTGTGTTTCATTTGATCACCACAATCAGAGAGGGAAACATTGCTATCCCCAGTTTAATCAAGGGAGAAACTGAGGGTTAGAATCATTTTCTCAGGCTATAAAGCTGGACTTTAAACCCAAGTGATTCTCTGCAAAATCCAGAGTTTATTCCTCTCCCCAAATCTTCATTTGATAGACAGGAAACATGGAAGAAATAGATCATGTTTGCCTTGTAAGCCACCTGTCCCACCTCATGGACAGAAGTCACAATGCTGGGTACGAGGCCACGGCCAGTGAAACCTTGCCCAGAGCCTTTGTATGGACTGCAAATCCAGTCCATTTCCAAAAGCTGGGCTCCTAGAGAAGGTTTCTGTTGACACTTTCTCTGTAGGTTTTGTTATGCTTGTTTCTGTTGGCCCAGAGAGCCGGCAGCCAGGGACACGGCAGGATGACTGAGCCAAGGGGCGGTCTGTTCACACCCAAGGGACCGGGGTGTTTCACTAAGTTTCTGCTGCTTGAAAGCACAGGCGCTGCAGTCTTGCTCACTCCCACTTTTGTTATTTCTGGGATACTAAATAAAGGCTCATTCTGTTGTATCCAAAAGACCCTTTTGAGGAGACCCGCTCTTGCTGGAGTCTCCCGAGCCTCCTCACCCAATCACAGTCAGATGCTAGGCATTTCAAATTAAATTAGAACAAATAACAAAAATGAAACAAGAATAGGAAAGAGGAAGAACAAACCAATGAAACTGGCATTCATTTTAAGTAACCGATGAGAAAAATGGCACCTGAAAAACTCAAATGGTGTTTGCCCACTTGTCTCAGGTTAAAAGAGCCATAAGTGAGAAATGGCAGGGATGATAATGCCAGGTCCATTTTGTCTAGGTTTTTCTGATACAGAGATGGCCAGATAAACAACAAGGTGTTTTAAGTCCAGACCTGAATATTTTTACCTTCTTGGTGGCTCAGAACTTCCCTGTAGCTCAGACGGTAAAGAATCTGCTTGCAGTGCAGGAGACTGGGGTTCAATCCCTAGGCTGGGAAGATCCTCTGGAGAAGAGAATGGCAATCCACTCCAGTATGCTTGCCTGGAGAATTCTGTGGACAGAGGAGCCTGGAGGGCTACAGTCCGGCAAAGAGTCAGGCATGACTGAGTGACTAATACTATTACTGGTGGCTCAGATGGTAAAGAATCTGCCTGCAAAGCAGGAGTCCTGGGATTGATCCCTGGGTTGGGAATATCCCCCGGAGAAGGAAATGGTAACCCACTCCAGTATTACTGCCTGGAGAATTACATGGACAGAGGAGCCTGGTGGGCTACAGTCCATGGAGTTGGAAAGAGTCAGACACAACTAAGTGACTAGTAGTTTTCAGTTTTGAATTTTTATGGCTCTTGGACTGTGATATGAGCTTTATTTGGTGAAACGATGGCATATGCAAGACAGGAGGCAGAGATTTTGGAAAGGGACCAGAATATTTGCCCCGTGTGCCAGTTTTCTCCTCCAAGTGCTGGTGAGGATGAAGTGTCATCTGAGTTCAAAATTTTGCTCATGACGTGCCTAAAGACCCACTGGAGTGTGGATGGGTGGGAAGTCAAGACATAGATTCTTATATTACCCAGTTTCAAAATGCTCCAGTGGCAGTAAGGTAATTTAAAATTAAGTGGAAGAATTCATGGACCAAGTTTGTAGTATGTCTATCACAGAGAGATGTCAACCAGAATTATTAATTTCTATTAGAAACACCTTGAAATCAGCCAGTCCAACAGAGCCCCAGCATCACGCAGGGGCCTCCTTGATACCACTTCACCATGGTTACATCTTCATCCTATTTGCCTGTTACGCTACTATCACCTGGTCCCCTTGCACTAAATATCACTGGATCCTAGAATAGCATGAAGATATGTGATAAGACAATGTAACTTCACTATCCAGATGCAGAAAGGACATTTACATTTAGTGTGCTTTTCCAATCCTATTAACCAAAGTTATACATTGTACAGTAAATTAATATTGCCTTCCTACAGTACTCTCGTCATGAAGAAACAATTAATCCACAGAAACATAATTCATATTATTTGTGTTTGCTTGGTTGCCCAGTCATGTCCAACTCTTTCCAACCCTATAGACTGTAACCCTCCAGGCTCCTCTGTCCATGGGATTTTTCAGGCAAGAATACTGTATTGAGTTGCCATTTCCTCCTCCAGAGGATCTTTCTGACGCAGGGATTGAACTCACTTCTCCTGCATTGACAGGTGAATTCTTCTTTACTGAGCCACCCAGGAAGCCCCAATTCATATTATCTGGCCCATCAGTATAGGAGAGCTCCTCTACAAACTCAAGCCCAATTTGGATAAAATAAGCTATTTGATACTAGAGAGTTATCTTGTGCCCAAACTAGTTGCATCACATATTAAAGGCCATTACTAACTAGGCAAAGAGATTCAACAGAATACAAAAGTTGATTATCTTATAAGAAACATTCTTGCACATAGCATTACAAACACAATTTGGTCACCCAGCTGGCCCCTGATGTCACTCTTCAGCTTAAATTCTACAGGCCTGGCCTAAGTACAACTTTCAAGTATCAAAAGGAGCTGGTTCTATGAGTATTTCCTCCAAAATGTGACTTAAAAACAAAACAAGAAGCATTCTGGAATGATCAGTAAAAATGTCTCTTAAGGCCACTATTTTTAGCCCAGTGTTGTTGTGACTGTTTCCATGGCTAAACCATGAACAGGTTTTCTGCACAAGCCCGGTCATCTAGTGGCCTTAATTAACTTTCAAATGGAGAATGTTGCGGTTTACCACTTATTAAATATCCACCATACCAAGTTACAATCTTACCCTTCCACACCTCACTTAGTCAAGACACCTCGAAAAACCCACAGTGCTGAATAACTGGTCATTTAAAAATATGAGCCATGTGTAATTATCAGACTGAACACACAGGCTGTGAGAGAAGTTTACAAAAACCCTAGGCAGCTATCATATCCAGATTGAATGATTTAATTTGTAAATTGAGGCAATAGGATAAGTCACTCAGAGAGAATAGAATCAACTTGCTACTCATTCTAAGGAATTCAACAAATACTTAAGTGTTGCTTTGTCTTCCAGATACTAAGTATTTTTCCAGATTCTTCATGCCTAAGAATCACAGGACATTGTAAATAGAGTTCAGAGTATAGTGAGGAAGGAAGAGGGCAGTATTTTTAAACAGTAGGCCCCCTAGAGAAGGAAGAAAGGGCCTGAAACTGCTCGTCAAGCTATCTACTCTTGATACCACATGCAAGTAGGCTAACCAAGCTCATTTCACCCAGCATTTTATTCATGAGGGAGATGATACTGTTTGAGATTCAATCGAGACAGAATTAGTTTTTGTGATTAGCTAGGTTGAGTGGCTGAGGTATAGTAATAATGATATCATTATTTTTTTCTCTCCTCTCCTATAATACGAAGACACACACACACACACATACATACACACACACACACACACATACATACACACCCCTTTATTCATATCTCTTTGGATTTGGCTTGTGAATCTTCACAATCTAGAGTTGTCTATGTTTCAACTTGAGTATACTTTCAGGAAAAACAGTGAATTCACTTCCCATTGAATTCCACTGTGTATAAAATGGTCTTGGAATTTGAAGGAAGAAAAAAAAATCCTGCTGCTACAAAGAGAACATGTGAAAAGGCCAAGAGAGAGCATAACTGAAAAAAAATATATAAAAATGCAAATGTTCCTAAACTTCAGCTTTGGATGGACTGAAGCATAAGTGAGAACTTCAACAAAGCAATAGAAAAAGATGACAGCTCAGAGTTTCAGAAATTTAAGACAGCAGCAGGATTAGACACTTTGGGTTGTCTTCGCACACATTTCTTATGGGAGTTAATTCCATTTGACATGCAAGACCAAAGCAAGATTACAGAGGCATAGCCCCATGGCGAGGTGTATGCTGTAGCTAAAAGCTGGGATTTGAATAATTGTGCAGGCTTACTCCAAGAATCAGGCGAGAACAGAATGAATGGATTATTACAAGGAACTTTGTACATTTTTAACTGCTGGACTTAATAAAATACCCTCTATTTGAGAGTAATGTTATGGTCGTCTGCACTCACTCTTGCTGAAGTTTGTGGTAGGATCCATCAAAAATGAGGAAAAACAGAAGCTGTTTTTAAAAAAGAAAGAAAGAAAGAAAAGAATTTTGTAATGAATGACTGGGCTGGGTCATGCCCGTGTGATTTACAGAAGAGCAGAAAACTTGGAAAACTTGAGATCAACACATTGAAGCCCCCACCCCCTGCCCCGCAAAGGCAGAGGGAATTCATTTCCTGTGCAAAGAATTTTGAGGGAAGTGGAGAGTTGAGTTCAGGAAAAAGTGGGCCACAAAAAGGTGGATTTTTATTTCACTATTTCAGCTCGTTAGGGAGGTCATTTGTTACTGAGAAAAATTACTAACCCACACATCATTTTATATATATGTATAAATGTGACCTCTTTCCTTGGAATCTGTGGAAGCACTTGTCTGTAAAAGGTAGAAAGAGTAGCAGTTCTAAAGACTTCTTTCTCACTGCTTAATTAACTGTCCAGTGAGAATTATTAAAATCCTTTATATCATTCTTATTTAGCACTCATTAAAGTGAAAGATACAAATGCTGGACAATGCAAGGTTCAGGGAAGTTCTGAGAAAGAAAAGTTAGTCTTCTAAGGGCTAAGAATTATGACAAGCTGCCCATTAACAGCAACCAGGTAGACCTTTGATTTTAAAAGTCACTGATTCAGATCTGAAGTGATTTGATTTGATTTTCTCCCCTAAAATGTTCTTCATCTCCTTTCTTCCGAGAGAGCCCATTTCCGATCCTCCTGCAGCCCTGGCCAGCCTAGTGGGATAGCAGTCCACCCCGGAGGTAGAGGGAACGGCTCTGGGGCCACGACACTGGGGCAGTGCGCCCTCTGCTGGGAGGCCAGCCTGCAGTCACGCTTGGAAAAAATCCCCCAAAGAACCTGCCCCTGGGAAAGCAAAAGGGATACACGTTTTCAGCTGTGAAAACCTCTACTGTGAATGGCATCTCTCTCTCATAGCTGTGAATGGAGATTAGAGGAGGGACAGGAGAGGATAGGATGCAAGGGTTTCGTTAAACCAGATGCAGCTTTCCTCACTAAACATGTCTGTCAACGTCAGCCTGCCATGCAAAATGGCAACAGGAATGATGAACACATTACAAATTTGTAGACCCTAAAATTAAACTCCACCTCATTTATTTCATAGTTCAGCAGGCTGGGGATGGCTGGCATTAGAGGCACACGTCTTTCCTGAGAAGCTCTGTGGTTTCCTTCCTGGAGAAGGAATTTTTGTGCTCCATATGGATGCACCCGGTCTTCTTGAAACCCCATTTCTTCTTGGTGGAACTCAAAAGAAGAGGCATGCTGCAGTGCTCTGCAGAAGAGAGCTGAGAATCACAGCCCTGGGAGGAAGCATATGGATGTGTTCCCAAAGGAAAACATGAGCTTGCCTTTCCCCACCTTTGCTCTGTGCATCACTGAGATCCTTGCTACTAGAAGTGTGGTTCACAGATGAGCAGCTACCGCATCACTTGTGAGCTTGTTAGAAAGGCAGGAGCCCAGGTCTCACCTAGACCTACTGAATCAAAATCTGCATTTTAACAAAATCCCCAGTGATTCCTAAGTATGTTAAACTTTGAGACACACGACTGTAAACAGAGACAGCTAAACTGCAAGCAAGACTAGAGCATTGCAAGTGGAAGGAAGCCTTTGCATCCTTGGATAAGGAAATCAAGACCCAGAGAAGAACACACTTCCTGACACATCTATGAAGGAAGGGTTACATAGGCCTCAACTGGGTGTGCTGTGAAAGTTGGAACACAGTAATCCCACGCCTAAAGTTGGAACACAGTAACCCCATGCCTTTTGCAGCTGACTTCACCACATACTACAAAACCAACAGAATGTGGCACCAATGCCACAGTGATGTAGGGGATCATCCCAGGTGGGAGGATCTATAATCAGCTCTATACTACTGAAAAGACTTGTGTAAATTCTGCAGGAATTGACATAGAAATGAGACTATGATATTCCTTCTATTCACACAATGATTGATGAAACACATGGGAAAAATAAATTGAATTATGTTCTAATCTCCCAGGGAAACATAATTAAGTTGTAAAGCATTCCCATGAAATCCTAAAAGCCTTATATCCTTTAGACAGTGACTTCTACTACATGATCAATAATTATATTAATTAAAGATAATTATTTTGATAGACTGGTTTGACTTTGGGGCTCCACTTATTCTTGATCTGATGTATGGCTTGAATAGTGAAGACTTGATTAGAACTAGAGTCAGAGATAAAGAATTCTTTGGGGGCCCCCAAAAGATTTATGATATTGAGGCTAACTTGCACTGATTTGTAATTCCTGATCACCAAATTGATGCTTATTCATACAATTCAATTAGCAATACTTGTGCAAGATCAATGGAGCATTTCATTCCCTATTCTTAATTCCATATGACATAGAAGCAAGCTATCTTCAGAAAGTAATAGATAATATATAAAATCAAATATTCCTTGAACTTTCAAAATTCTAGGACATCCAATTCATTCTTTGTGTATGCAGGATTCTCCAGTACGTTCACGCCAACTCTGGGCAGAATCTGATCTGATGTTAACAAAGCCCAGAAAGCTGGTGTGAGGGCAGACCCTTACACTTTCACTATCTTCCTTCGAAAATGCCTAACTGTGAAGATCAGATCTGGGACACACATGTGGTGGTGCACATTTAAGCACAGGCAGAAACTGAGACTTCTTGTCGATTCTCTCTCTGCACTTTCCAGAGATCCACTCAAGGGTCTATGCCTTCTTATCCTCATACAAGCATCAGTAAGCATCCACAGAAAGTAAAAAGTGAGGCAGAGGTGTAAACTGAACGTAATCAAGTGAGGAATCATATAACAAACAAAACCAGATTTGGATTTTTTAAAAAGTAACAACCATTAATGTTAACTTTCCTGAATTCTCCACGTGATTCAGGACCACTTGCTTGCTATTTTAACATTAAGAGATAATAGAGTTGAAACAATTACAAAGAAATCATCACAATTATATATATTATTTCATCAGAATTTTCTCAAGTTATTCATAAAGCATCTTGCTGCCTAGATGCTTGCTACATAAGAGATTGTAGATTGTTCCCTCGAGGCGGTGGAAGGGGCAGTATTTAAGAGTCGAGGCTTTGGAGTCCATGCCACCTGATTTTAATCTTGGCTCTGCCACTTAGCACCTATGGCTTGAACAAAGAAAATAACCTCTTTCTATGCCTCAGTTTCTACAACTGTATAATAGGTATAATAATAATATATACCTAGAGGGGTTATTGTAAGAATCTAGTGAATTAATACGCATGGAGCAATTGGAAATGCATAAGTAGTACTAAGCACTCAATTTATAGTGGCTCTTATCAGTGTCCTTATAATTTATGCAGGGTGACTTACTTGTGGTCATATAATAATTTATTGTGGAATAGTCTTCTTCAAACCCAAATTTCAGAGGATCCAAATGCCAAGTTTTAGTCTCCAGCTTAAAATTTATTTTCTTAATAGAATAATTTAAAAAATTATTTATGGGGACTTATAAACACAAGCTTATTCATGTTATCACCTGATCACACACACGCACACACACACAGAATAGTAATACCTCACGGTCCAATGCCAGAAGTTCCCCCACAGGGGATTTGCTGTAAAGAAAGCTAAATGTGACCCACTATTCTAGTGAGAGATCTTACCATTCAGAGCAGAATAACCTGAGAACAAAATAAAGCAGGAAGCAGCCCCGAGGTTCCTCTGTCTTTCCTCAGGTAAAATCAATTCTGTTATTATCCACAGTTGAGTATAGAATAGCATATGAACAGCGTGGCTTCCGCCAGCAATACCTCTCTAAGAGTGGCTTGCATGGGTAATATTCCACACCCTGATTTACTCAGCATTGTCAAAAGAGAAAAGGGGAGATCTATCTTTACATAGGGAAATTTATTCTAAGGAATTCTTAAGACACTGGAAAAGATGAAGCAAGAAACATCAGTGTGAATTCACATAGAACTGAGTATGCTAAGCTGCCCTGAGCCTTAGACATAGAGTCCAGGGTGATGAGAAATAGTGGGAGGCTTAATATCTTCCTCTCAGCTCTTTCACAGGGGGGGTCGTTTAGCCATATTTCCTATGCCCGAAAGGGAAATGGACCACGTATCTGAGGCTGCACATCAGTGTGAAACAGAAAAAGCTTCCCAAAGAAAGGAAGCAGACTTATGAATGTGGCATTATGGAACCCACAAAATAGACCAGCAATGATTGAAAGCAAGAAAATGACTTGGTCTTTATTAAAACTACAACAATTAGGCAATTCAGCTAATAGGATCTGAGGAGACGTAAATAAGATTTTTATTTTTGTTAACAAAGGGAGTGAAAAGACAAATTTCAACCCGAATAAAAGAAGGTAAAAGATTCCTCCCCAAAGGCAGAGCCAAGATTCCTCAAAATGAGCTTCCTCCTAAAAGAGATAGAAGTAAAATATATGGAGCAAGATGACAACGTGCTGTTGCCTAAATGTAGGCAGTGATGGTATTCTACTCTATAGACCAAGCTATGAGTAATTGAAAGCAAAAATATAGAAAAGGCCACTTGGTAACAGAAGCATAAAAATGCAGTGTGTGTAACAGGACTGAGAAGGGTACAGCTCTGTAGAACTGATTAATAAGGAGAGCAGTGAATAGAACAAAGTGGATTTGCAGAGATTAGGATGTAGCAAGCTTTGTCCAGAAGACTGTATAAAGTTCTTATTGGTAGTGAATCTGAAATAAGGTAAAAAACCTACCTCCCATCATTAAAGACCCCTTATGAACTTGGTATATCTTAATCAAGCACCTTATCTGTTCCCATAAGTCATTTAAAAAATAAAATTTATAATAATATTTATATTCTTCTATGCAAATTATTTTCTATGGCATCTCTCCTTTCCCATGGGGTTAGGGGAGGGAACACATGGAACAATATTTTTGATGTTATAGCATAACAGAGATATATCTTTTTTTAAAAAAGTCAATTTCATCCATAATAGCTGAGCTCTGAGAAAATGCAGAGCTTGATAAAGCCTAAATGTCCGGTTCCAAGATAATCAAGAACAAAAGTTAGAAATGGAAGATTGCCAAGTGGGTGTAAGGAACTTGGACATTTGCATTTCCAAACTCTAAGGACTCCACACTATTGTGAAGGGCATCACCACAGCCTCCAGGTTCCAGGCAACAGAAGACATTTTTTTTGAAGGATAAAGACAAAGTAAGATCCAGCCTATCAGCACTCAGAAATCCCAAGGCAAAGGTAATGTTTAAGAAGCACAGAAGTACAGGCAACAGCTGACAAGTGCCATGGCTTGGGAAAGAAGAAGGCATCTCAGTCTGTGGGCTTCTCTCGGGTAATCACGAGATAAGACAAGGGACCACCAGTAAGGGGCAATTAAGTATGAGAGTTACCCTACCACAGGCTTGGCGGGGGCGGGGGGGCAGCTCTCCTTTGTTTTAATCAGAGTTCTGAAGCCACTTCTGTAGTCAGGGCTCTAATTTGTTCTGTGGGGACTTTAGAGATGTTGATGTCAGGTTAGGTGTCTGTGTCTTTACTTATGGCCAGAAGGAAAAAAATAGTTGTTTGACCTTTCCCAAGGTAGACATCTGTGCTTCATATTCAAAAACAGAAGGTCCAGGGGCAGAGAGAAGCCAAAGGACTTCTGTGTTCTCAGATCACCCCCACTGGGTGTTCCTGGGGGTAAGGATGACTAATTAGGCAGGCAGGACAGAAAAATAAATCAATAGCAAGAGAAGTACATATTTAAAGGAATGCAAATGCAACTCAAAATCAGGGAACCTTGGCCAAGAACTGCTCTCAAATCTTTCAGTTCTTTTAAGATGAGAGAAGGGAAGATTTCCCAGCAATAGAAATCCAGAATCAGCTAAGAAGTGGAGGGAATTGCCATGACTGTTGGGGGAAGCTCTATGTATCTCAGGGAGCTGCAGACCTGGCTACTTTGTTTTTTTAACTTTGACTTCCTTTGTACATTTTTCCCTGTGGTTTTTAGGGATATTTAAAAAATAAGAAGAAGAAAAAATTCATACATACATACTTATAGATACTAATATATACACACATGTGTATCTATTATATGCTTTTCTATAAATGGAAATAAAGACAAAAGAAAAGTCTAATTTGCAGTTCAGTTTTCCAGCCTCAATTCTGGCTCACCAATGAATCTTCCTATATACAGAGCTGACTGGAGGGAGGGGTGGGATTGAATAACAAATTTATGTGATACAATCACATCATTTACAATCACATAATGGACCATATCCCAATTTTCAAAAGGCATAAAGTATCCTCATTAATACGATAAGTGCAGCAGTCAAATCAGCACTGTGATTTTATCAGGGTTTTTGACTGTACATGAATTAGAATGTAAAATGCATACAGAATTTTTAATGGGAAGGCTTTAACATTCACTGAATGTATTTCTTACTGTCATTTGCATCACATTAAAGTGAAATTCAACATAAAAGGATAAAGAGAATATGTCCTAAATTACAGTTTTTCCATAGTTGTCATGTCCACACATAGAAAAATCTGATTCATAAGCTTGAACATGATCCTAAATCTGAAAAGGCTACACTGGTTCCCTATCTGTTTGTGAGTTTTATGTGGCTGTCAGAACTGGGAAGAGCTTGGGAAGGTCAGATTATCAGGACAAAGCTAATAAAGATCATGGGGGTAGGAGGTCAGGGCAGAAGACAGGATGATTGTATTCACTGTCTTTTAGTATAGTAAGATATTAAACACTGTGACTGCATTTATTTTCTTTCCATACAGGATTACTGAAAAGTTACTCTGGTTGCCTTAGAAATATTTTGTTGCTCCTTTAGAAAGAGCTTCTACTTTTGATTGAGTTCACTTCAGTGGAGTTTATCAACTTAAAATGTTATAGAAACACAGTTCTGTAGATTCCACCCTGAATGAGTATGCATACTGGACATTGTCACGTACATGGGATACACAAACTTCATATCAAACCTGTGCATGCCTACTTGTATGTTGAAATATTTTCCATGAATCAGAGTGAATGTCAAGGTAATGGCCATTGGGAAGATGTGCTGGGTGGCTTCTATAAGTAAAGGTTGAAAGTGTTAGTTACTCAGTCGGGTCTGATCCTTTGCAATTCCATGGTCTGCAGCCCACCAGGCTCCTCTGTCCATGGAATTCTCCAGGAAAGAATACTGGAGTGGGTAGCCATTCTCTTCTCCAGGGAATCTTCCTGACCCAGGGGTTGAACGTGGGTCCCCCTCATTGCAGGCGGATTCTTTACCATCTGAGCAACCAAGGAAGTCCCCATACAAAAAGGCAAAAAAGCAACCTGTCTTTTCTCATTAATCTCACACCACACAGAGAGAAGTCAGTGATTGGCACACTGCAGCAGTTGACACAGAATCCTGAGAATCTGAAAAAGAGTGTTGTATGTTCTAGACGACACTAAGGTATCACCTGTAAAACTACAGTAGACTAACAAAGGTATATACTTGGTGTGTATACCAATATGCTTCCACATTTAGAAATAGCCTTCAAACATTTACAGTAGTTACAGATTTAAGCATCTCTCTTTATTGCTTTTCTTTTTTCTCTATTTCTCTCAATTTATTTAATTTTTTTCCTCCCTTCCTCCTTCCCTCTCTCCTTCCTTCCTTTCTTCTTCTCATATTAACATACAAATTGGTATGTGGACCCAAGAAGAGGGAAAGATTCAGGTATCTGATCAATTTTCAGACACAACCAAAATTTGCACTTTAATACCTAAAATACTTCAAATGACCAGAACCCTGTGAAGAAACTATTTATATATTGATGATCTTAAAATTAGCAGAAATTTCCTGGTAACACTATTACTCAGTGCAATGTTTTCTGTCTCAAAATGTATGCAAATTACTATTGTATATTTCATTACACTTTTTTTAGTTCACCTGTAGGAATCCTGGCCCCAGTTGCTCGTGGGCTAGGAGAGCATTAGCAAGCCTCTTATTCTCTCCTAGGAACAATTCACTCATTTATAGAATGGGAATAATAATATTTAACATATTACAACCAAAGTAGGATTATGTACATCAAGTATGTAGAGTAGTTCTAGACTCAATGGAAACAGTTCACATGAGTTTGATCACCATACAAGAGAAACATTTTACTTCGTTTTTGTCAAAAGATATGACTGTCCACATATTTCTGAAGAATCAAATTCGATGCTATGAAACCTGGTTTCCATCTGTGGATTTCCATCCACAATGACTGTATAAATTCAGGTAAGTGAACCACCTTCTCCTTCAATAACTTTAGAATAAATAACTGCCTTTTCAGTCCCTACTGACTCCTTGGAGATGTTTCTAAAGTTAAGAAATTAAGAGAAGTACATTAGAGTAAAGAGACACCACATTCCTCTCTATTATTTGAGTTTGTTAAGTAAAACTGTGCAGATTTCAGTTGTACAACATGATGGTTCGATACGCATATACCCAGTGAAATGAGGACCATGATCATGACTATGATCATGCTAATGAACAGGTCTCCTCACGTAGTGACCGCCTTTGTGTGTGTGTATGATGAGCGCACCTAAACTATACTCTCTTAGCATATTTACAGTATTCATTACTTTAATTATAGTTATGCTATACATGTAATAGTATACTCTTTATTGTTTATCAAGTATCAGAGAATAAAATTCATTTAAATATCTTCTATCCCTTCTTTTTTCATAATTTCAGCAGCAGCATGGTTACAAGTTGATCATTTAGACTGTTATTTCTTTGACTTAAAAAAAAGAAAGGCATAAAACTTTTTAGTTCTATCTCACCTCCTAGCTTACCTTTTGCCTAATACAGATACATTTTTACCTAATTTATGCAAATAGAGAATGTATTCTTTCTGTGACAATATGTCTGTGTGAAACTGAAAGTTGCTCAGTTCTGTCCTACCCTTTGCGACCCCATGGACTATACAGTTCATGGAATTCTCCAGGTTAGAATACTGGAGTGGGTAGCCTTTCCCTTCTCCAGGGGATCTTCCCAAATAATAGAAAAATAGATTAATATTTCCTTGAACTCCACATTTTTTGCATAACACCAGGTATGTCTAAGACATTACCTTCCACCTGAAGATGAAGCTAGTCATCTGTCTCAGTGGAGTCAAATTTATGTCTCTATTTTTTTTCCTTCTTTTTAAATCATGCTGTTTGTTTTACAGGGTCTTATTAACAATGCTTTGCTGTTTTCCCTTTTACCGCTCATAAGAATGGCCCTGGTAAACCTACAGTCCAGATGCATTACAACCTCAAAGAATTCATGTCCCCAGAAGGACTGACTCCATTTAAATCATTAAGCCATGAGAGCCTAACTTAGATACTCATCATATCATCTCTTGCTCTGCTGGAAAGATATCGCTAGTTTGTAATATCTGTAATGTATTTACCTAAATCTGCTAAATACAATGTCATTCATATTATTTTCATCTGTCTTTGAGGCTTTGTCTACAAAACCATGGGACTGGGACACTGATCTAAATCAGCTATGCTACTAATTTACCTGCACTTGAACTTATATTTACTCCTTATGATTCAATTGTTCCAGTTCAAACTTTTCCCAATAACATTTATTTTGATAAATAAATAAAGTTATAGATTTGACCCTGGCAGAAATAAGAACTTACAGTTTTCAATTCAACAAATTTAAAAAGTAATAAAAGTTAAGGTCCCAAACTACAAGTCACTTCTCTCATTGTTTATACAACAAAATTGTATAAGTAATTTGGGTCTTCATTGGGGTTCATCAACTCTCAAAACTTTGATTTCTCTGACCATGCTTTTGAAAAATCTTCTGAACATATTCCTCAATAAAAGACTATATAAATAGGTATATATATATATATATATATATATATTCACCTTCCTTTTCCAGATAATAAATGTTTTGCTTTGTTTTTCATTCTCTCAATCATTCTCTCTATCAATCTAAAAATGTTGATCCATTTCCCTTGGTTTATTATAATGACTCAGTTGTTTCTGAGAAATGAGTCTTCAACAGAAGATTTTTTTATCTCATGTATTATATTGTGATTATCTTTCTTCATTTACATATCTGGTCTACTCTTCTCCATCTTTTAATTTTTGATAGGCTATATATTATAACAGTTGTTGCTGTTGTTGTTCAGTCACTAGGTCATGTCCAACTCTTTGCAATCCCATAGACTGTAGCCCTCCAGGCTCCTCTGCCCATGGGATTTTCCAGGCAAGAATACTGGAGTGGGTTGCCACTTCCTTTTCCAGGGAATCT
This sequence comes from Bos mutus, assembly GCF_027580195.1. Lineage (NCBI taxonomy): Eukaryota > Metazoa > Chordata > Mammalia > Artiodactyla > Bovidae > Bos > Bos mutus. The sequence continues at coordinate 64,987,656 of NC_091627.1, forward strand.
TCCTGACCCAGGGATCAAACCCACATCTTCTGCATTGGCAGGCAGATCCTTTACTGCTGAGCCAGCAGGGAAGCCCTATGCATTATGACAGTAAGCGGGTCCATCAAGGCCCAGGGAGCTAGTATACCCAGGGATGCCCTCTGCAGGTTTATGGGGAAAGGCTGATGGTGGCTCATCTCCTGCTGGAAGAGTGGACACAGAACTTTGCCTCACTCAGCATATTCCAGGGCTGCTTTGGGACGACCCAGGAGCAGGAGACAGGGATTCAGGCATATTCATTGCATTCATATAATATTTTTCCCTCAAACATCTCACAGAATGTTTGTAGATACTTTAAGCAAAAAGAATAGACAGGAACTTTTACAGATTTCATATTTCCTCCAAGACCCTACACTCTTTTCTACAGACATAGAAATTTCCTAAAATCATCAAAGTGATGAAGAACAGAACCTAAGCAATAATCAAATTTCCCTACTGCTCCACAACTTCTATCTTTCTAGGCTCTGCTGAAACCCTGCAGCTCTTAAACCTCTACAGTTGATCAGTCTCCATTTCCAAATATGAAATAAACCAGAACAGTCTGTCCTCTTTTGAAGTCTCAGCTTCCCAGGTCATGAAAATGTCCTTCTCCTCATTGTAAGCAGATTTATGTTTTACTCAACTCCATATCCAACAATCTATTTCATAGTTAAGGTACACCATGAGGTATAATACCTTAAATGTATTGATGTGAACGTGTGGCATTTTCCTTTTTACCCTCCCACAAGAGCATATATAGAAGAGGACTGTTGTCATCACTTATTTTTATTCTTCCTGCCTATAGCCAAAGAACTTCCCAAGTAGTGAAGCCTACACATCCTGACAAAATTGCTACGTATCACCTGCATCCCGGTCAACTCCTTTTTCATTGCAGGCACCAGTGCATTGACACTGACACATTGATGTTCTCCTTGTGAGAATTAGCCTATCACATTCATTTACATCCACTTAATTGCAGCTGCTATTGTTTAGTCCGTTAACCTCCAGCTAGGGTGCAATTCACGTGAACGCTGGGGAAGCACAACCATTCGATTAGTTCTGCAAAGCAGATTAAAATCTTCTGGCTAATTGGAGACTGTCCATACTGCTGCCTTTCTCCCAGTTCTAGGTTGAAGCAAATGTCTTCAAAGGAGGGCTCTTAGTTGGAATATGGAAGACTTGACTGGACCCAACAGCATTTTTAGAGTGTATCTATATACAGGGCACTGTGCTGAGCACTAACCACGCCAGCAATTATCACTAATCTGGTCTCTGCCTGCAAACCTACAACTAGTTTTTTGATTGGCAGCTTCCCTTCTTCTTTCTCACAAGGAGCACATGCACCCTGGATAAATTCCAACTTGGTATGTGGCTAGAGCATTAGTATCCCAAATTGGTAGGAATTTCCATTTTGAAACACGAGGACCAAGGAAAAATTTATAAAAGAGTTTGTTCAGTTTGAGGAGAAATGAGAATTAAGCATGTAATAGTCACCTTGGATTCAAAATATAATGCCGAGTTGAACATAGCTCATTTATTCAGAACCCATCACTGCTGTGATGGCAAGTATGCTTTGGTAACTAAACTGTTGCATGGTTGTAAGAAAATCTCCATGTTATCCCCTGATAACATGTTATCAACATGCATATATTAGCTGAGGTGTTCTAAGAGGTTTAATTATGTTCTATCTAAAGAAGATATAAAGATTCAGTCATGACCCACTTCAGGAATTCTAAGAAATCACAGTAGGTCATATTTCTTCATTTAACGTAAAATGTCAACTCCCAGATTGATTTCAGTCTACCTCTGTGGCATATACACTCTAAAATTCAGACACTAAAAACTGGTAGGTGGCTCAGTGGTAAAGAATCCGCCTTCAATGCGGGAGACATGGGTTCAATCCCTGGGTCAGGAAGATCCCTCGAAGAAGAAAATGGCAACCCACTCCAGTATTCTTGCCTGAGAAATCCCATGGACAAAGGAGCCTGGCGGTTTACAATCCTTGGGGTCGAAAAAGAGTTGAACACGACTAGGCAACTAAATAAAAACCTGGTAACCCCTTCTCAAATGTATTAGATTTTCTTATGGCCTCATGTCTTCATGTTGTCCCAACTTATCTGACGTTTGTTTTAAAAACTCCCTGGTGGTCCAGAAGCTCAGACCCTGCACTCCCAACGCAGGGGGCCTGGGTTGGGTCCCTGGTTGGGGCACTAGAGTCCACATGCCACAACTAAAAAAAATAAAAGAGATAGAGAGAGCGAGATCCTGCATGCTGCAACTAAGATCCAGTGCAGCCTAATAAATAAATATTTTTTAAGAAAATTATGGACACATACAAGAAGAAGGGTCTGCATTGACTGAGTCAACAGAAGAGATGACCTAAAAGTACATCAGGGGCTCTACAGCAATTACATCACTGAATCATCCCAACAGACATGCAGCAATGGTGTCTTATACCTGTTTACTTTAGGTATAAGCAGACTGAGGCTCTGAATGATTGAGTGATCCATGCGAGGTGACTTACAGTAGTCAGCATGTAACAAAACATTGAACTGAAATCCAGTTCTGTGCAAGTCCAAACTAACTTTTTTCCAACGACATCAGGGGGTATTCTCTAAGAAGATAGAAGTCTTGCACTAAACTTGAAGAAGGTGTAAATTCATACAAGGTAGAAAGGAAGCCAGTCAACATTTATGAAGAGGAACCCTCCCTGTCTCACCAGATGTAGGTGGTGGCGTGCAAGAACACTAGGCAGTTGACAGAGGAAAGGGGGGCGGGGGCGTGGAGAGTGATAGAAATTGCTCAGATCATGTGACCTCTCTGAGGGGCAAATCAAAAACTGGTACCCACACACCAGCCGGAGAACTCCAAGCAGTTTGTGGAGAGGATAGGGGAGATACTAAGACTCACTAGGGATCTAAGCATTCTAAGACTTAAACACCATACTGCTGACTCCTTTGAAGATGCCAAAGAGGAAAGCGCTTCATCACATTTTCTCTAAAGGCTGCAGAAGTGGTAATTAGATAGCAGATCATAAAGTAGCCACCTTAGGATAAAAGGATTTGGCTGATTCATCAGTATTTTGTCCCTCTGTTTGCCTGTACATGAAGGAGAAAGAAGGACATGCCTATTTGAAATGAAGTCACAGAGCAAGAGTTACTACTAACATTTGAAGGGTTTGGAGGAAGACAAAGTCCACATACAATATATCAAAATACTTTAACAGTACAAGGCAACCTAATAAACTGTTGGCTGAAATAGAGTCTATTGATTAATCTTGATTAATACACTGTATTAATACATCTTGATTAATAAATAAAAACCAAGAAGTACAAGTGTCAATTTAGAATCTTTGGGCTCCTTGGAGTTCTGTACCAGAATTGACAAAAGAGGGAAACCTTACACCTACCTCCTGCTGTCCTCACCCCTGCACTCAGAGGGTCTTCACATGTATGTGTCTCCCTTTTCTTCCACGCTTAGTGCACACTCAGCTTTCAGGGGTGCAGAGGCCATAGGCGAGGTCCACTTTTTTTTTTCTTTTTCTTAAATTAATTCTATTGGCTATAACTGTGTTACAATGTTGTGTTAGTTTCCACTGTATGGAAAAATGAATCAGCCATACACACACATATATCTCCTCTCTTTTGGACTTTCTTCCCATTCATGGTGGCTCAGAGGGTAAAAGAATTTGCTTGCAAAGCTGCAATGTGGGAGACCTGGGTTCAATCCCTGGGTTGGGAAGATCCCCTGGAGGAGGGCATGGCAACCCACTCCAGTATTTTTGCCTGGAGAATCCCCATGGACAGAGGAGCCTGGTGGGCTACAGTCCACAGGGTCGCAAACAGTCAGACACGACTGACTAAGCACAGCCGCACAGTGCATTAAGTGGAGTTTCCTGTGCTGTACTGTACTGATACTAATGTATAAAATTGATAACTAATGGGGAGATATTGTATAGCACAAGGAAGGTCCACTTCTAAGAGAATGGACTAAGGGGAAAGGCCTACACAGGCCCTAGAAGTGGGCTTGGGGCCATTTAGGCAGGAATTTAGGGGCTTGGTATATTCACCATTTGGCCTAGAAGGGGGCGGCTGTTCGGGAGCTGGTTGGGAAAGTCCCTTGGTACTTCGGATCCTTGACCCCTGAAGGAGGAAGAACAAAATGAGCTCAGCAAAGCACAGGGAGAAAGGCAGGGGCATCTTCTGCCTGGATCCCAAAACAGTACTGCACCTGAAAGTAGTATTGCACACAGAAGTACAAGTGTCACCTTCCCACAGCCCGTATATACCACTTTGGCACCAAAGCCTCTCTTTGGTGCTCCACTAGTCTCTCAGCTGGCGCAGCATCAGGTAACCCCAGTCACATTCCAGCTTATGGTGCCCTTGCATTGAGCATAGTCAAATTTTCAATAAGAGTCCTTGAAAAGTAGTTGTGATTTTTAATGCTGATCTCTTTCAATTTCAGGCAGCTAAAATTCTCATGCAGTCTCTGTAGTCCATACCTTACCAGCTTATGCACTAAAATTCAAATTGTTATAAAATGAAGGAAAAAATGAGACAGATCTTAATTTCTCCATTGACAACACACACATACACACAAACACACAGTTGAACTAGGTATTCAACACTGTTCTAAATAAAGTTTGAAATTCATCAGAAAATTTAACCTAAGAAACGTGATCTGCACGTTAGCCTACTTGTCTGGATATACAGCTCACTCAATCACAACACTCTCAATCAGTTCAAAATGGAGAGCTTTCCTCTGCAAACTCACTCTTCAAATTGTGTTAGGCTCCACATCACAACCACCCTCCCGCAGCCCTAGTGGATAGAACAAGTTTCTCTGAGAGGATCATTTCTGTTGACCGAACTTTAAGTTCTTTTCCCAGATCCCAAACATGATTTGACTGAATTTCTTGAAGCTTTTGTGTGTAAAGGTTGCACAATGTCAATTCTCTGGTGGTGGAATTTGGAAAAGGGAATGAAACCCAGAGCTGTTATTCAATGTGTGGGGAACCACCTTTATTATAAGTATTCCATACAATGATATTAAAGCTATTTGCCACGTTCCTTTTATCCAAGGGTTTGGCACAATTTCTCAGCATTCTGAGACCTGCTCCAAAGTTTTTATTAATAACAACCAATAACATTTATCGGGAGTCTATGATGTTCCAGACATTGTGCTTGGTATTTTTGACAAGTTGTCTCCTAACCTTGAAACTGTGAAAGTGTTATTCGCTCAGTCATGTCTGACTCTTTGGGACCCATAGACTGTAGTCCACCAGGCTCCTCTGTCCATGTAATTCTCCAGGCAAGAATACTGGAGTGGGTAGCCATTCCCTTCTCCAGGGAATCTTCCTGACCCAGGGATCAAATCCAGGTCTCCTGCATTGGAGGCAGATTCTTTACATTCTGAGCTATGAGGGAGTACCCTTCTAATCTTATACCAACCTTATGAAATTGTTATGATTATTATTTTTATTATTATCATCATTCCTATTATTGTTATTGTTGATATTAGTATTATTAAAATGAACTGAGGCTTGGAGAAGCTAAGTAAGTTGTCCAAAGTCATAGCTAATAATTGCAGGAACCTGAGTCAAAACCAGACACTATGATAGACCCCGAGGCTTTCTACTTCATGACACAAATACCCAACTGTATTTGTAGAACAAATTTTTAGGAAATACAAAGAGGAGCAAATATTCTTCTGCCTCTTAAGTCCTTAACCTGGAAGGAATTTAAAGGAGACAGTACCCAGATGGAGTAACAAGGTCCATGTTATTTCTATCCCACCTGAAACAACTAAAAACAAAGAATTTACATGTATAATATTACACATGTAGTTTTAAGGCATTAGACATCAAGTATCTAAAGTGAGTGATATCTGAAACAGAAAACAAATGAGATAAGCCCAAAGATTGCCCCACCTTACTAACTTGAGAGAGTTCATGGGTTACGGTACAAAGGACAAACCACTTTACTCCTAGGTATTTAGTCAAGAAAAATTAAAGTAGATGTTCATACAAAGACTTCTCAGGATGCTTCGAGCAAACAGCTAAAAACTAGAAGCGATACAAATGGAGAGATACAGTGCAGTATAGCCATACAATAGAATCCTTTGTTCACGCTCTGTCACTCAATCATGTCCGACTCTTTGCGACCCCATTGCCTGTAGCCCGCCAGGCTCCTCTGTCCGTGGGATTCTCCAGGTAAGGATCCTGGAGTGGGTTGCCATTTCCTTAGTATTCAGTGAAAAAAAAAGTAATAACTATTGATATAAGTAATGAGTAGATAAATCTTAAAATAATTATGCTAAGTAAAAGAAATCAGACAAAATGAGAGCATACTATATGATTTTAATTTATATAAAATTCTAGAAAATGCAAATGAACCTAATGAAAGAGAAAGCAGATCAGGGATTGCTTGAGTGCAGGAAAGAAGGATTACCAAGGAACATAAGCATCTTTGGGGGGGTGAAGGATATGTTTGTTATCTTAACTATGGTGGCTCAATAAGTGCATATATATGTCAAAACTTATCAAATTTTACACTGTAAATATGTGCAGTTTAATGTATATCAAGTATGCCTCAATAAAGCTGTTGGAAAAAAGAACAGAACAGTTTAACAAGATGAAGAGTTTCTATCTTGTTTGTGTATTTTTTTTGGTTTCTTATCATTGACTGCAAGCTTCAAAAGAGCAGAGATATGGTTTGTCTTGCTCTGGGACCTGTGGGATTAGGTGTCCTAATGACTGCTTTTGAGTAACCATTATCCCCAAATATAGTGGCATAAAATGGCCATATGTCACGTTCATAGAATTCTGTGCATTGGGAATTAGGGTGGACTTGGGATGGCTCCTCTCTGTTCCATGGTGTTTGGGGTCCCAGCAAAATTTCTGGGAACTGAAAGCATCAGGGGTTCTTTTTTTGAATTATTTTTACTGGAGTCTAATAGCTTTACAAGGTTGTATTAGCTCCTGCTGTATAGCAAAGTGAATTAGCCATACATATACATACATCCCCTCCCTTTTGGACTTCCTTCCCATGCAGGTCATCACAGTACTTTAAGTATATTCTCATTAGTTACCTGTATTGTACAGTATCAGTAGTATATTGATGTGTCAATCCCAATCTCCCAGTTCCTCCCACCACCTTCCCCTTACCCCTTGATATCCATACATTTGTTCTCTACATCTGTGTCTCTATCTCCTCTTTGCAAATAAGATCATCTATACCATGTTTCTACATGGTACTGATGGACCTATTTACAGGGAAGGAATAGAGACTCAAACATAGAAAATAGATGTATGGATACAACACGAGGGCAGGAAAGGGTGGGATGAATTCAGGGTAGCACTGAAATATACACATTACCACATGTAAAATATTATTAGAGAGCTAATGGGAAGTTGCTGAATAACAAAGGGAGGTCAACCGGTGCTCTGTGACAACCTAGAGGGATAGGATGGGGTGGGAGGTGGGAGGGAGTTTCCAGGGGGAGGGAACATATGTATACTTATGGCTGATTCATGTTGATGTATGGCAGAAATGGTCACAACACTGAAAGCAATTCTCCTCTAATTAAAAATAACATTAAAAAAAAAAAAAAAGATCATCTATAACATTTTTCTAGATACCTGCACCGCAGTGTTCATAGTAGGGCTCCTTTTAATCACCAAGTAGTCCTTCATGTGGTCTCTCCTGCCTGGAGGTTCCAGGGTAGCCAGATTCTTTCCAGGTCACTTCTGGGCTCTCAAGATCCGGCTCCCCAAAAAGACAGCCAGGAAGAAGCTACGTCAGCTTTTAGTGACTAGCTTCAGTAGTTACAAACGATCACTGCTATCACATTATTTTTAGTTGAAGCAGTTATAAAGATCTTCTCAGGTTTAAGGTAAGAGAACATAGACCCTACCTTCTCAGTGGGGGAACCCTCAGCATATTGGTCAACATTCTGAGAAGAACATATGGGAAGGAATGCGTATTGCCTCAGCCACCTTTGAACAATTCAGCAAGCTTCACAGTGTGTGTGTCATATAAATGAATATATGAACAAGAGTTAGTCATTTCTCTTGGTTTGCAGTCTCACAGGCTACATAAAATTAAATTCAGGCATCAATTCCATAGAGAGTTGGAATACATCTTTTTATATAATGTGGGTTCAAAGAAAAATGTTATAACCTACATCTTGGATGAAAAAGCTTATACATTAATAAGATAAATATGTGAGAAAAGAGAAAGAGAAAAATATATGTAATGGTACCTTACAGAAGGTTTAAGTCTTAGGGGAAGGTATTTAATACTATCAGGGTTTTAGGAAGGCAGAGACTATTACAAAGTGGGTGCTATAGAACTAAGACTTGAAAAATTAGTACAATTTCCACAGAAGATGCTGGGAGACACGTGTTGAAAGTAAGGAAATCAGTAGAAGAGATTGATCAAAAAAACTGTCCAAGCCCAACACATTATCTGAAACTCCACGAACCCTACACCCCACCACATATTCTACACCCCACTACAGATTCTACACCCCACTTCCAGGAAAGTTCTAAGTTAGTAAATGTTCTCCCCTGCCAGAAAAATCTGAAGGTCAATCACATTTTAGACCCATTGAATCATAGGGTTTACATAGATGGGAGTAAAGATAACTATGTAAAAACGTCACAACCAAACTGGAGGAGTCCTGGGATAGGAGTCAATTGGTCTGCAATAGGAGCCAAAGGAGCTATATTAATTAATTGATCACAAGACCACACTTTCAGTGAAATCTCACCTTGCACAGTGTTGACAAATCAGATCATAAATCAGTAAATGACAAATGATAATCAACAGTAGGCATTCATTATTCGAGGGTACTTAGAAAATCCTACTATGTGACTTTAAATTGTAGTGTTTTAAACTTGGAATTTTAGAGTCAGGAGAAAGCTTAGCAGTCTTTTAAGTCATTTACCTAAGATCATGGACCTATTTATTTCTTCCCTAAAAGTATGAAGTTTACTGATAGGCAACCTTATTCTCTATGTGGAGGAGACAGTGAAAACTGGTCTCACAGGGACAGTTTTATTGAGCTATTTTGTGATATGGAATGAAAGGTGCCTTAGACATATGAGATGTTATGCCAATCACATTGCTGTCATATTATTTATAAAGCAGAGGTTTTTTGTATAACTTTTATGCACTGGTAGATTTTGGCAGTTCTGTGGTTTCCTTTGGTACATGATTTATTGTGTCAACTAATCCTGAAAAAAAAAATTTGCAGTAAATATGTGGATAAATTGACATTGGTCCAGCAAGACACTTCAGTATGAGATTTATGTTCATTGGAAGAAAATGAAAGCTATAGGAGAAATGCCATCATTGTTTGTCAGCTTTGAGTAGCTAAGTCTGCTCTTTACCAAAATTGCTAACTTCTAATTAGGATTGTAATATTTCTCTGTCTCTGTCTCTCTCTCTGAATGGCATCCGTGGACTCTTTTGATAATGAAAACGCCAAGGGACCCAGAGTTAAGTCCAGGCCTCAGAACTAGGACCGTTTCCATCAAAGATGGTTTGTTAATAATAAAGTAAGGAGGGAAAAAAGCTATTTGCTTCTTTTGTGGCTCTGACCCTCCCTTGGTCCTGCCAGGCCTGCCTGAGCATCAGCAGATTTCAGTGGTAATTAAAGCAACAGCGTTGTGAAAAAAGTGTGAATTACTTTTACGGGAAGACTTGGATGTTGCTAGTGACTGACAAGGCACAGCAGGGGGCTCTGCTGGATATTAAAGAGTGATGGTAGTCCCTGTGTTGCAAGGTGGCTTCTCAGCACAATACAAAATTGTGACTTTTCACAAGTTGATATCTCTGGAACCGTTCGAGTTATCAGCTTAAAATTTAGAAAAAAAAATTTTTTTTTCCTTTGGCAAGGTTGTGGAGCAAAACTATGTCACATTTTATGAAATATGGTATGGTGGTTGGAATGATGGAGAGCTAAGGTATATTTTCTTTCTTCTCTTCTGTGAGATTTTGGACTCCATTGTAGAATTATTTCAACCTTGAAGACTGTTGAAAGTAGTGAGGAAAAAGCTATAAAGGATCATATGTTCAACCAGCTCTTGGCAAGTTATTTCAATGTCAATTACCTAGGCTTTCTGTGTCTGGCATTTTCAAAGAAATAGGCAGTACAAAACAGCACCCTGTTGACAATGCCAAGGAATGCCAACTCTGTCCTCTCAACACTGGGGTATAAATATCCACATGGATGGTGAGCTCATTTGAACACCACCAGACAGAAAAAATTCTAGTCTCACTCTCTAGTGCTGCAAATCTTGTGAAGCCACCTCCCACCCAAGTTTGCTCTCATGTTGATTCTGCTTATCCAGTGAGAAAAAATGTCTTTAGCCAAATCCAATAAACCACCTTCTGCAGATGTGAAGCAGGAGAATCAAATAGCTCAATAGGCTATTAATCACTTTATATTTCATAAACTAACAGACATTATCAGTATTCCTGAATCGGGTTCCTAGAGTACATGTAGATTCTACGCTCTAGCATCACTAACAGACTGGGGCAGCCTGCTTTGGTACAAGACAGGATAAAATGCAACTGAAATTCAGTGGGAAATAAGCATGTAACGTGAGCCCAGATTAGTGATAGATTTCTAATGTGCATATACTAATATATTCACACACAAAAAAGAAATATACCAGAGAAATATGACATACTGGAAAATGTGTATTTTCTTTATTGTTGGTCACTTTTTCCTTTAAGTAAATATATGGAGATGATAAGTGAAATTGACTGCTATTGACATATTTTCAGTAAACCTGGACACATCCTAGAACCATGGGATACTTTGGTGACCAATGATACAGCAAAGAAGAAAGCACTATTGTGTCACTGTGAACCAATGACTCATTGGAAAAGACCCTGATGCTGGGAAAGATTGAAGGCAGGAGAAGGGGACAACAGAGGATGAGATGGTTGGATAGCATCACCGACTCAATGGACACGAGTTTGAGCAAGCTCTGAGAGTGGGTGATGGACAGGGAAGCCTGGCATGCTGTGGTCCATGGGGTTGCAAAGACTTGGCACAACTGAGCGACGGAACTGAACTGAACCAATGATCAGCAAAGAAGAAAGTGGATAACAGCACAGACATTGGAGTCCTGATGTCCTCATGGACTATGCAACCTCAACTTCCTCATGTATAAAAGGGGTGTAAAAACCAAAAACCACCTTACTTTGAAGATCAAGTGAATTAAGATTTTAAAATCGTTTAGCAGAATGCCAGATGAGGCACATAGGGAGCAATTGATAAAGTTGTTACTATCACCAGAATCAGCATCATTATCATTAGCAGCATCATCAGACTCAGTGCTACTGTGAAGAAAGGTGGGTCTGGGAATTCCCTTTGCTTATAGATATACTGATTTTGTTTGATTGGCGAAGCAGTTGGGCAGCATTTTTTAAAGCAGCACAAGGTTACAAAATGGCATTTAGGGGATGAGGCTGTGACATGCCAAACAATAGACTGTTTAAATAGACAACAATGATATAAACAGAATAAGTGGGGTGCTCCAAATGACATTCTTTCACCCCACTAGTGCAAAGTTTAATTAGTATGTAAATAGCATACTCATTTACAATTGACATAATGCCACCTCTTTTTATGCCAAGCTGTCAGGGCCTATGAAACTGCAAAATTCCTGACATTAAACATTTGTTGTAAACTGATCCTTCCAAAAGTAACTTAGCTAAAGTAGAAAAGGCGGTAAAGGTGATAATTGTGTCTTTTTAAGCCATTTTTCCTTTCTTTCAAAGAAAAGGGTTCAAACTGCTTTTGGGGGAAAATCCACCACATTCTATTGGGCTGAGGGTAAATTCTTTAAAAGAAAAAATATATATATATATGAACCACCAACCCCAGAGTGATGAAAAGCAAAATGGGTAAAGAAAAAAAAATACCCTCAATTGACACAGTTATTTTCATCACATCAAATCAGCCATCTGTTCTTGACATAGTTTATTATCATTAGGAAGATTTTCTCAATTCAGACATGGTGATGAGGAAAGATGAAGAATTAACCAGATAAATAGCCAATTTGGAAAATTCAGGCTGAGACCCTTTCCCTCAATTTCCATCCCCTCTTTTCTCCCTGCTCCATCATCACACTCCAATTATTCCAAGAAAAGCTTCAATGACATGATTAGACATGTTTATGGTGATGTTTTTCTCCCACTTGCATAGGCATAACAAACTAAACATACTAGGTATCAAGCGCAACAAAAGTGATCGACACTGTACCCAAAAAATGATAATTTTCCATTGTTTAAAATGGCTACAAAAACTTAGAATGACAGGTGGCTACAGTTAAGGGTGAGGGAATTAAACACTCTGAATTCAAGTATAAAAATGCTGATATTTTCCTCCTGAAATTTATTCATTAGAAATCCATCAATTTACCTTGTCATAAGAGTGTGTAGAGAAGAAAATTTTCTTTGAAATCATCACAAGGTAATTCCAAAAGCTCTATGTGGGGTAATCTGAAAGGAATAAGTAAATGCTGGACACTAATAATAAGAAAATGTTTAAATCATATGTTTAACATTAACTTTATAAAGTGAAGTTGGAAGTTCACAAAAGTTAAAAGCTCATAAATTTAGGGAAAAAATAGCTAAAAGAAAATGCTTGACAAATTTCACAACTACTTGAAATTAGACAAGCTGGTTATTTTATCTACATAATGTCAAAAAACAAGTTTAATTCTCCTTAAATAGTTCACAAAATCATCATGTTAGAATTATATGAACCTAATTCACCAATTTTGGATTTTAAATTAAAATCAACTATTTTTGACTGAAAATCTTAAAATGTTAAGGGCAGTAGGGAAGCCCAACTATTGAAGTTAACACCATACAAACTCCTTTATAAAGATAATTTCATTCTACCACCCAGGTTATTTTGTGTGGAAATCTTCTTTCTTTGATAACATTCTTGAGATCTTTTATTCTTATCTTCATGCTGCTGCTGCTGCTGCTGCTAAGTCACTTCAGTCGTGTCCGACTCTGTGCGACCCCATAGACGGAAGCCCACCAGGCTCCCCCATCCCTGGGATTCTCCAGGTAAGAATACCGGAGTGGGTTGCCATTTCCTTCTCCAATGCATGAAAGTGAAAAGTGAAAGTGAAGTCGCTCAGTCGTGTCAGACTCTTAGAGACCCCATGGACTGCAGCCTACCAGGCTCCTCCATCCATGGGATTTTCCAGGCAAGAGTACTGGAGTGGGGTGCCATTGATGTCTCCGTCTTATCTTCATATTTGTTACTAATTGCCCAAAATGTTGTAACTCCTCATTCTTCATATTCTACAGTCATTGTTGTTGCCAGACATTTCTTTTTTGGCACACTCTTTTCTTGATTTTTGTCTATGTCAGAAAATCTTGACTTTCCTCATGACTTTTAGAATTCTCTTACTTTTGTGTTGTTCCAATGCAGCTAAGAATGGATATAATCATTCTACCAAAGCATTCATCAATTCAACAAATGTCTGTTAAAGACTAACTATAATCGAGGTGCTGTGCTAGGTTCTGGGGACACAGCAGTGAGCCAAACAAATGTGGTCCTGGCGCTTGTGGAAAAATCCAGCCAGTTAGCAATTTTTGTGACAGATTTTTATCAGAACACATCAATCATGTCAGTTGATTTGCCTGTTGTCTGTGCTGCTTTTGGTCTACAAGGCACAATTAAGTAGGTGCAACAGAGGATTTAGGCCCATAAAGCTTAAGATATCTACTCTCTGGCTCTTTACAGAAAATGTTGGTTGAGTCTGGTACACTCCAGATCCATCTTCAACTGTTCTAACTCTGAATAATTTCTCTTAGAGCGTGTATTAATATTTTCATTGCTTCTGATTTCAATTTCTTCTCCTACAGTAAAGACTCCACAGCCTCTCTTTCATGACCTCTCTTTTGAACCTCGATCATAGATTTTTAACTGCCTTCTCCATATCCCCACCTACCCACCCACCCAACAAATGAACCACCATACTTCAGGATAGCTAAGGTTGACTTCATCTTTCCCCCAAAGCCAACTGTTTAACACACCAGGTACCTAATTACTAGGACTTGACAATGTGGTGTCTCTATTTCTTTCCAACTTTCAAGTAGCAAAGAATAAGAAAAAAAACAGCATATTCTTTACATTTGTCAAAGAAATTTCGTTTCCATGGCCACCACCCCCATAGGTTTAAACCCCAAATAATGTCATCACCAAATGATCCCTCTGTAGTCGTTTATGTCTTCAGTAATCTATTGGTCACTTTCCTTAATGTATCACTTTGTATATCACAATCCTTCTCAGTAGCTCCCCATTACAAAGAGCAGGGTTGTCAATCTGTGGCTGAGGCTGTCCATGTGAGGATGCTGCAGAATGATTTCAAGGGGCCCACAAATCCCACTGAATACACTAAGAATTGTCTGAGGCTTCCCAGGTGGTACTAGTGGTAAAGAACCTGCCTGCAAATGTAGAGACATAAGAGACCAGGTTTTGATCCCTGGGTCAGGAAGATCCCCTAGAGGAGGGCATGAAACCCACTTCAGTATTCTTGCCTGGAGAATCCCATGGACAGAGGAACCTGGTGGGCTATGGTCCATAGGGTCACAAAAAGTTGTACATGACTCAAGCAGCTAACCATGCACACATACATATTGCCTGATGTACGTGTTTTCTGATTGCCTGATGTATGAATTGCCTGATGTAGTTTTTCAAGTAGATGCATTATGATCTTTATTTTTCAGATCCACACAGATTTTTTTTAATAACTAAAATATTAATTTTCTTCTTGAGATTACTAATTTCATCTAACCTTTTCCCACTCTCTCTTTTCCCAAGCAATTGATTCTAAATGTACAGCTATTTGTTTTCTGTATTTTGCTACAAAAGGGTCCTCACTGGACATTTAATGCTTATTCTATCTTCAGAGAGGATCCATTATCCATTCACTAGGGAACTGTGGGAGTCTAGGACCTCAGCTTTTGGAGGGGAAAGTGGAAGAGTAAAATAGTCTAAATACAACTCTTTTCCTTTCCTCTCTCCCTGTATAAGAACGACAGACTTAAGAGGACTTTTTGGGGTACAGAAAGGCCTTGGGGGAAAGAAAACGGCTGATTAGGCTTAGGCTTAACTCAGTTCTAGACTTGAAAGGGAAGGAATACATGTATTCTGAAGTTTCTACACTGTCCGGCTCTGGTGACGAGAGAGGGTGAGCAGATCAGGATTCGAGATCGAGCTTCAGTGAATGACATGTATTTGTCAGCTTTGTCCTCTCAGTCATATTTCTTAGAAACCTGAAAAAAGGTGGTGGAAAAGTGAACATGTGCACAGATGCAGTTCAGTTCAATTCAGTCACTAAGTCATGTCCAACTTTTTGCGACCCTATAGACTGCAGTATACCAGGCTTCGCTGTCCTTCACCATCTCCTGGAGTTTGCTCAAACTCATGTCCATTGAGTCAGTGATGCCATCCCACTGTCTCACCCTCTGCAGTCCCCTTCTCCTCCTGCCCTCAATCTTTCCCAGCATCAGAGTAGGGCATCTAAATCTACATTCTTAGCCTTCCAGGAACAATTACTTTCAGAGTAGCCCTTGTGCCAGGTTCCAGCTCTGTCTCCCAACACCTCCCTATGACTGTCTGATATATGGTGATGGATCTCCTCCCTGTCTGGCATACTATGTTAGTGTATCTCTGGTATGCAGTGCAACACTATGAACCAGCAAAAAGAGAGAAGCACAAAATTGTTTGTTTAGCTACAATGTCCCCTGACTGCAGAGTAATCCTGAAGCTCTACTTTTTGTCCATGTGCTGATTAGTGGGTCATGGTAAACACTCAGGCTGATTAATGGGAACTATATCTCAGTTCTATATCTTGCCAGCATCACAGAACTTAAAGGGAGGTAGAATGGGAAGGTGGGACAAGACTTGAAGGGAGAATTATGTCTATTGGCTGTGAACTTTGAGTTAGTGTATTTCTCAGAAAATCAGTCCCCTCTGTGATCATTTGGAATAACTACTATGACATCATTTCAGTTATAAAGACCACAGAAGATACAATATATAAGTGTCTAGCTTGGTACTGATACATAGCTGGTATCCAAGAGGCATTCTAAGAAGATAGGAGAGATGGGGATCTGGGACTAAAACAAGGCCCTTTATCCATATTCCACCTGCTTTAGTGTAGCTCTGAATTATGTTTGGCCTAGGATGGCCTAGGATTATATTCTAAGGATATCTGTAGGGGCAAGTTGCTCTGACCCAGCCAAAAGGAATTCTTCCATCTGAGAGTGATTAACCAGGAATGAATTAAAATTTATTGAGCTCCTAGGGCACATCAGCTAGTTCAGCAGTCCTTTTATGTATGTTTTATTTTTAACTCACAGCTATTCTATAATAAAGATAGGATTATTTCTAGGCTTATGACATTAACAAAAATAAGGCCAGAGAGGTTCAGTAAATGCCTTGTATCCACTCAGTTATTAAATAGCATAGGGAGGACTTGCAACCAAGTCTAGGCAACTCTAGAGCATTTCTACTCCTTCTAAATCACCAACCTATCTCTTCTATAGACTCTTAATGAGGTCACCCTTAGCCATGTTCATGGCCACTAATCAGCTTCTTTGTATATCACTCTCCTTTTCTACATGGAACAGATTACTTCATTTCCTGAAAAGAAAAGGAAGCAACAGTTTACAAGACTCAAGTCTAAATACTTGATAATTCTTGAATTGTCGGAAAAAAGCAGGACAACTCTGAGAATAAATGCAATGACTCCCTTTGAGACAGGTTCAGTACAGTTCAGTCGCTCAGTTGTGTCTGACTCTTTAAACCCCATGGACTGCAACATGCCAGGCCTCCCTGTCCATCACCAACTCCCAGAGCCTACTCAAACTCATGTATATCACATTGCTGATGCCATCCAACCATCTCATCTTCTGTCATCCCCTTCTGCTTCTGCCTTTAATCTTTCCCAGCATCAAAGTCTTTTCCAATGAGTCGGTTCTTTGCATCAGGTGGCCAATTTATTGGAGTTTCAGCTTCAGCATCAGTGAATATTCAGGACTGATTTCCTTCAGGATTGACTTGTTGGATCTCCTTGGATCTCCTTGTTGGATCAGTCCAAGGGACTCTCAAGAGTGTTCTCCAACACCATAGTTCAGAAGCATCAATTCTTCTCTGCTCAGCTTTCTTTATAGTCCAACTCTCGCATCCATTCATGACTACTGGAAAAACCATAGTTTTGACCAGATAGATCTTTGTTGGTAAAGTAATATCTCTGCTTTTTAATATGCTGTCTAAGTTTGTCATAGCTTTTCTTCCAAACAGCAAGCGTCTTTTAATTTCATGGCTGCAGTCACCATCTGCAGTGATTTTTGAGCCCCCCAAAATAAAGTCTGTCACTGTTTCCATTGTTTCCCCATCTATCGCCATGAAGTGATGGGACCAGATGCCATGATCTTAGTTTTCTGAATGTTGAGTTTTAGGCCAAGATTTTCACTCTCCTCTTTCACTTTCATCAAGAGGCTCTTTAGTTCTTCATTTTCTGCCATAAGGGTGGTGTCATCTGCGTATCTGAGGTTATTGATATTTCTCCCAGCAATCCTGATTCCAGCTTGAGCTTCTTCCAGCCTAGTGTTTCTCATGATGTACTCTGCTATAGGTTAAATAAGCAGGTTGACAATATTCAGCCTTGACGTACTCCTTTCCTGATTTGGAACCAATCTGTTGTTCCATGTCCAGTTCTAACTATTGCTCCTTGACCTGCATATATATATTCAGGAGGCAGGTCAGGTGGTCTAGTATTCCCATCTATTTCAGAATTTTCCACAGTTCGTTTTGAACCACACAGTTAAAGGCTTTGGCAGAGTCAATAATGCAGAAATAGATGTTTTTCTGGAACTCTCTTGCTTTTTAGATGATCCATGGGATGTTGGCAATTTGATCCCTGGTTCCTCTGCCTTTTCTAAATCCAGCTTGAACATCTGGAAGTTCACAGTTCATGTATTGCTGAAGCCTGGCTTGGAGAATTTTGAGCTAGCTTTGCTAGCATATGAGATGAGTGCAATTGGGTAGTAGTTTGAGCATTCTTTGGCATTGCCTTTCTTTGGGATTTGAATGAAAACTGACCTTTTCCAGTCCTGTGGCCACTGATGAGTTTTCCAGATTTGTTGGCATATTGAGTGCAGAACTTTCACAGCATCATATTTTAGGGTTTGAAATAGCTCAATTGGAATTCCATCACCTCCACTAGCTTTGTACATTCCTAAGGCTCATTTGACTTCGCATTCCAGGATGTCTGGCTCTAGGTGAGTGATCACACCATTGTGATTATCTGGGTCATGAAGATCTTTTTTGTATAGTTCTTCTGTGTATTCTTGCCACCTCTTCTTAATATCTTCTGCTTGTTAGGTCCATGACATTTCTGTCCTTTATCGAGCCCATCTTTGCATGAAATGTTCCCTTGGTATCCCTAATTTTCTTGAAGAGATCTCTAGTCTTTCCCATTCTATTGTTTACCTCGATTTATTTGCATTGATCACTGAGGAAGGCTTTCTTATCTCTCCTTGCTATTCTTTGGAACTCTGCATTCAAATGGGTATATCTTTCCTTTTCTCCTTTACCTTTAGCTTCTTCTCTTTTCACAGCTATTTGTAACGCCTCCCCAGACAACCATTTTGCCTTTTTTGCATTTCTTTTTCTTGGGGATGGTCTCGATCCCTGTCTCCTGTACAATGTCATGAACCTCTGTCCATAGTGCTTCAGACACTCTGTCTATCAGATCTAATCCCTTGAATCTATTTGTCATTTCCACTGTGTATCATAAGGGATATGATTAAGGTCATACCTGAATGGTCTAGTGATTTTCCCTACTTTCTGCAATTTAAGTCTGAATTTGGCACTAAGAAGTTCATGATCTGAGCAACAGTCAGCTCCCCCCCTTTTTTTTTTTTTTTGCTGACTGTATATAGCTTCTCCATCTTTGGTTGCAAAGAATATAAATCAATCTGATTTCGGTATTGACCATCTGGTGAAGTCCATGTGTAGAGTCTTCTCTTGTTTTGTTGGAAGAGGGTGTTTGCTATGACCAGTGCGTTCTCTTGGCAAAGCTCTGTTAACCTTTGATTTGCTTTATTTTTTACTCCAAGGCCAAATTTGCCTGTTACTCCAGGTAGCTCCAGAGAAGGCAATGGCACTCCACTCCAGCACTCTTGCCTGGAAAATCCCATGGATGGAGGAGCCTGGTAGGCTTCAATCCATGGGGTCGCTAAGAGTTGGACATGACTGAGCGACTTCACTTTCACTTTTCACTTTCATGCATTGGAGAAGGAAATGGCAACCCACTCAAGTGTTCTTGCCTGGAGAATCCCAGGGACAGGGAAGCCTGGTGGGCTGCTGTCTATGGGGTTGCACAGAGTCGGACATGACTGGTGTGACTTAGCAGCAGCAGCAGCAGCAACCAGGTAACTCTTGACTTCCTACTTTTACATTCCAGTCCCCTATAATGAAAAGGACATCTTTTTTGGGTGTTAGTTTTAGAAGGTCTTGTAGGCCTTCATAGAACCATTCAACTTCAGCTTCTTCAGCATTACTGGTTGGGGCATAAACTTAGATTACTGTGGTATTGAACGGTTTGCCTTGGAAATGAACAAGGATCATTCTGTCATTTTTAAGGTTGCATCCAAGTACTGCATTTTGGACTCATTTGTTGACTAGGATGGCTACTCCATTTCTTCGAAGGGATTCTTGCCCACAGTAGTAGATACAATGGTCATCTGAGTTAAATTCACCCATTTCAGCCCATTTTATTTCGCTGATTCCTAAAATGTCGATGTTCACTCTTGCCATCTGCTGTTTGACCATTTCCAAAATGCCTTGATTCATGGACCTAACATTCCAGGTTCCTATGCAATATTGCTCTTTATAGCATCAGACTTTAGTTCCATCACCCATCACATCCACAACTGGGTATTGTTTTTGCTTTAGCTCTGTCTCTTCATCCTTTCTGGAGTTATTTCTCCACTGATCTCCAGTAGCATATTGGGCACCTACTGATCTGGGGAGTTCATCTTTCAGTGTCATACCTTTTTGCCTTTTCATACTGCTCACAGGGTTCTCAAGGAAAGAATACTGAAGTGGTTTGCCATCACCTAACTACCCCAAGTTTGTCAACAAAGGTCCGTCTAGTCAAGGCTATGGTTTTTCCAGTGGTCATGTATGGATGTGAGAGTTGGACTGTGAAGAAAGCTGAGTGCTGAAGAATTGATGTTTTTGAACTGTGGTGTTGGAGAAGACTCTTGAGAGTCCCTTGGACTCCAAAGAGATCCAACCAGTCCATCCTAAAGGAGATCAGTCCTGGGTGTTCATTGGTAGGACTGATGTTGAAGCTTAATACTTTGGTCACCTGATGCAAAGAGCTGACTCATTTGAAAAGACCCTGATGCTGGGAAAGATTGAGGGCAGGAGGAGAAGGGGACAACAGAGGATGAGATGATTGGATGGAATCACCAACTCAATGGACATGGGTTTGGGTGGACTCCGGGAGTTGGTGATGGATAGGGAGGGAGGCCTGGTGTGCTGCGGCTCATGGGGTCGCAAAGAGTCAGACATGACTGAGCGACTGAACTGAACTGTCTGAACTACCCGAAACTAATCCAGCTTGGCTCTGGTGGGAGCCACAGCTGCTTAAGTCTGGGTTGAAACCATTGGTCTGGTTCTTTGGTCTGTCTGAAAGATAACATTGATTTTTGGAAACTCTAATTTCCTGGCCTCACTTGCTGCAGCAGGAAGTTGGTAGACATTGTTTACAGCCAGAACTTGCAGGGTGCAGATCTCAAAAGCTGGTGCATATGTAAGTAAAACCTAAGTAAAATAACAATAAAATTATGACATTCTTTAAGAAAAAGCTATAGGTCCATGAAAATGATTATTTCTGTTTGCCTGCAAGGGTAAAAATGAGTTTCAGGTAATAGCTTTTCTTTTATATGGTAAATGATAAATGACCATTTAAACATTGAGTCCTCCACCAACCAAGATATTAAAAAAAAACAAAAACATAAAAACTTACTGTGCTGAAAGAATTTGAAGACTGAAGTCACCTGACTTTTCAACCTGGTGATTATACCATGGGGGACATTCCTTTGTCTTTATTTCAGCTCTGGAATTATATAAAATATATTTTGCCAGCCAAGAAAATCCAGCCCTTTAGCTCCTGCACATTATATGTGTGTGTGTGTGTGTATGTATATATATATGTATATATATATATATATATATATATATATATATATCTCAGAGAAGGCATGAAGAAGGCAATGGCACCCCACTCCAATACTCTTGCCTGGAAAATCCCATGGACAGAGGAGCCTGGTAGGCGGCAGTCCATGGGGTTGCACAGAGTTGGACACGACAGAGCGACTTCACTTTCACTTTTCACTTTCATGCATTGGAGAAGGAAATGGCAACCCACTCCAGTGTTCTTGCCTGGAGAATCCCAGGGACAGGGAAGCCTGGTGGGCTGCTGTCTATGGGGTCGCACGGAGTCGGACACGACTGAAGTGACTTAGCAGCAGCAGAGAAGGCAATGGCACCCCACTCCAGTACTCTTGCCTGGAAAATCCCGTGGACGGAGGAGCCTGGTAGGCTGCAGTTCATGGGGTCGCTAAGAGTCGGACACAACTGAGCGACTTCACTTTCACTTTTCACTTTCACGCACTGGAGAAGAAAATGACAACCCACTCCAGTGTGATTGCCTTGAGAATCCCAGGGACGGGGGACCCTGGTGGGCTGCCGTCTATGGGGTCACACAGAGTTGGACATGACTGAAGTGACTTAGCAGCAGCAGCAGCAGCAGCAGCAGCAGCAGCAACCCTGTATATATGTTTTTCATGCAGATTAGTATATCCGCTTAGACTTTGAAATATTTGATAATGATTCAAACTATCCAGTATACCACCCAAGAAAAGTAGGACTGCCCTTCTTTGAATACTTTCTTTGCTAAAAGAACATGTGAAAATGCCATTCACTTCTTAGAGTCAGAGCCTGGGCGGGGAAATCATCATCCATATTGAGATCAAGTCAGAAGAAACAAATCAAAGAAAAAAGAGATACAAGTTCAGGGAGGGAATTTTTTTCCCAAAGCAGTTATTATTACTTTCACTCTTTTCAAAAAATAATATCACAAAAATAAATATCTTCACAAAACTAAATACCCCATGTTCACTTATAGGTAACCTCAACAACACTAGCAATATAATGTCTTACACTTAAAATGTTTCAATGACAGAAAAGGAGAGTGGAAACAGGAGAAGGAGCAAATGTCAATAATTTTTCTGGCATCAAGGAAAAAGGGGAACCTAATTTGGAAATTTTCAGTAAGTACTTGTCTGGTAGATCACAAAATTATCAAAATTCAACCAAGCCAATATCTTCCTTTCTTAGATATATGTGATGTGGGATAAATGTTTTAGCTACAAATAACAGTTACTATCCTCTCCTAGGGCTTCCCAGGTGGTGCTAGTGGTAAAGAACCCACCTGCCAATGCAGGAGACCTAATAGATGTGGGTTCGATCCCAGGGTCAGGAGGATACATGGGAGGAGGGCATGGCAACCCACTCCAGTATTCTTGCCTGGAAAATCCCATGGGAAGAGGGGCCTGGCAGCTCCATAGTCCGTAGGGTCACAAAAAGTCGGACACAACTGAAGTGACTTAGTGTATATGCGTGCGTGCGCGTGCACAGACACACACACGAGCGTGCGCGCGCGCGCACGCACACACACACACACACACACATATATTCTTTTCCATTATGGTTTATCACAGGATGTTGAACATACTTCCCTGTGCTATACATTAGGACCTTGTTGTTTATTCCTTCTGTATGTAATAGTTTGCATTTGCTAATTCCAAACTCCCAATCCTCCCTCCATCATCCTGCCTCTCCCTTGGCAACCACAAGTCTGTTCTTAAATAGATATTTTTATATTGTGTTACTTTAAAATATATGCTTCTACATTTTAAAATAAAATGTTATAAAAATACTAGATGTTTGAAGTTCTGTTTCTAGAATAAGCTTCAAGTTTAGAAAGGTTTGATTTTCTTTTAGAAACGTGCAAAGAAACAAAAAGCAAAACCCTGTCTACTTTTCCTTTTGTCTATCTCTTGATGTTTCTGCTTTTGGTATAACTTTTGCATTACCAAGGTGTATAACACTTAAACTCAGTCCCCAAAATGGAATTTCACAATTGGTTATCTGAAGTTTATATTTAAAGAGTTAACAGTCACTATCCATCATTTCTCAATTTCTGTTATCTGTTTTAATTCTTTTCTCTGATGCCTGGTATTCACCTTCATATAGTTCTTTATTCCAGGATAGGTTCACAAATGTACTTCCCTAGACCTTCTGTGCTTAAGAATATCTGGTTTTGGTTTTTATACCTGGATAATAAATTTTTGGGGTTATACTATTTTAACAGTGGGACTTTATAGACATTTTCTTACGGTCTTCTGGAACCAAATGTTACTTGAATAAGTTGGAGGTCAGCATGATTTTTTTTTAATATGATAGTATTCTTGCTTTTTTTCCTCAATGACTAACAATAATTTTTAAATTACTTGAATTTAAAATTCAATATTTTAAGCAAGCTACATTTTATCAAACTTTTTCTGGAGCATGATATCCTTAAATACACTTAATCATCTTTTCCTTTAATTTCAGAGAAAATTTCTACTTTTACATTGGAGAATTGTATGTTCCCTTTTATGGAGTTTTTCAAAGCTAGGATGTACATTATAAATTGCATTAAATCATCTTCATTTTCATTTCTTTGTAATATCTTATGTCTAATTGCTTTTTTTTTCCTTTGTCTTTTCCTTCTGCACTTATTGTGAATGTCTTAAGACTTCTCTATGCCGTTGCTTGTAGAACAACTGTGTTTACAGGTCCGCAGAATGGGTTTCTGGAAATAAAGGGGCTAAATGGAGGCAAACTACTTAAGGGAGTCATGGCAGTAGCACCTGTGAAGCTGAGTTATATCAGCATTGACCATCTAAGCTATTAGGTCTTTTGGTTTATAGAGCAATTTCCTGTATATCATCTCATTTAATCTTCACACAGTTCTGATACAGACAGGGAAATACTATTTCCACTTTTCAGATGTGTGTAAGCAATCAACTAAACTACTTGCCTATAATGAGATATTAAATAATGTTAATATACAAATCATTTTTTTAGCTGACATTCTTTTTCTCCCTTGCCCATCTCTACTATGAAGAAAAATACTCATTTTCCCAGCTATCCTTGAAGTTAGAGGTGGCCATGTGACAGATTTCTGTTGGATGAGATGAAAGAAATTCTACTGCAGGAGTGGACTGGGGGAAAGCCTTTGCTTTTCTAATAAAGCTGTGGGCAGTACTGACACCTGTCTCCCCTAGTCCTTCTTAGCTTTACGTGAACACAGTGTCAGATCTGGGGAGTCATTGTGGATACATGAGGATAAGGTCAGGAGCAATTCAGCTGACATCAGCTTCAGCAAGTCTGAGTGAGGGAACCAATGTCATAAGCTGCCTGCCTATCTCTAAACCTTTTATTACAGGAGAAAAATATGCCTCTCTTGGTCTAACCCATATTAGTAATGCTTTATATTCAGTTCAGATCAGTTCAGTTGCTCAGTCGTGTCCAACTCTTTGTGACCCCATGAAATGCAGCACGCCAGGCCTCCCTGTCCATCACCAGCTCCCAGAGTTCACTCAGACTCACGTCCATTGAGTCAGTGATGCCATCCAGCCATCTCATCCTTTGTCGTCCCTTTTCCTCTTGCCCCCAAACCCTCCCAGCATCAGAGTCTTTTCCAATGAGTCAACTCTTCTCATGAGGTGGCCAAAGTACTGGAGTTTAAGCTTTAGCATCATTCCTTCCAAAGAAACCCCAGGGCTGATCTCCTTTAGAATGGACTGGTTGGATCTCCTTGCAGTCCAAGGGACTCTCAAGAGTCTTCTCCAACACCACAGTTCAAAAGCATCAATTCTTTGGCACTCAGCCTTCTTCACAGTCCAACTCTCACATCCATACATGACCACAGGAAAAACCATAGCCTTGACTAGATGGACCTTTGTTGGCAAAGTAATGTCTCTGCTTTTGAATATGTTGTCTAGGTTGGTCATAACTTTCCTTCCAAGGAGTAAGCGTCTTTTAATTTCATGGCTGCAGTCACCATCTGCTGTGATTTTGGAGCCCCCCAAAATAAAGTCTGACACTGTTTCCACTGTTTCCCCATCTATTTCCCATGAAGTGATGGGACCAGATGCCATGATCTTCGTTTTCTGAATGTTGAGCTTTAAGCCAACTTTTTCACTCTCCTCTTTCACTTTCATCAAGAGGCTCTTTAGTTCATCTTCACTTTCTGCCATAAGGGTGGTGTCATCTGCATATCTGAGGTTATTGATATGTCTCCTGGCAATCTTGATTCCAGCTTGTGCTTCTTCCAGTCCAGCGTTTCTCATGATGTACTCTGCATATAAGTTAAATAAGCAGGGTGACAATATACAGTCTTGACGTATTTCTTTTCCTATTTGGAACCAGTCTGTTGTTCCATGTCCAGTTCTAACTGTTGCTTCCTGACCTTCATATAGGTTTCTCAAGAGGCAGGTCAGGTGGTCTGGTATTCCCATCTCTCCCAGAATTTTCTACAGTTTATTGTGATCCACACAGTCAAAGGCTTTGGCATAGTCAATAAAGCAGAAATAGATGTTTTTCTGGAATGCTCTTGCTTTTTCCATGATCCAGCAGATGTTGGCAATTTGATCTCTGGTTCCTCTGCCTTTTCTAAAACCAGCTTGAACATCAGGAAGTTCACAGTTCACGTGTTGCTGAAGCCTGGCTTGGAGAATTTTGGGCATTTCTTTACTAGCGTGTGAGATGAGTGCAATTGTGCAGTGGTTTGAGCATTCTTTGGCATTGCCTTTCTTTGGGATTGGAATGAAAACTGACCTTTTCCAGTCCTGCGGCCACTGCTGAGTTTTCCAAATTTTCTGACATATTGAGTGTAGCACTTTCACAGCATCATCTCTCAGGATTTGTGCAGGAGGGCTGAGAGGAGCTACTCCACGTTCAAGGTCAGGAGGGGTGGCAGTGAGGAGATACCCCTCATCCAAGGTAAGGAGCAATGGCTGCGCTTTGCTGGAGCAGCCATGAAGAGATACCCCACGCCCAAGGTAAGAGAAACCCAAGTAAGACGGTAGGTGTAGCAAGAGGGCATCAGAGGGCAGACACACTGAAACCATACTCACAGAAAACTAGTCAGTCTAATCACACTAGGACCACAGCCTTGTCTAACTCAATGAAACTAAGCCATGCCCTGTGGGGCCACCTAAGTTGGGCGGGCATGGTGGAGAGGTCTGAAGAATGTGGTCCAATGGAGACAGGAATGGCAAACCACTTCAGGATTCTTGCCTTGAGAACCCCATGAACAGTATGAAAAGGCAAAATGATAGGATACTGAAAGAGGAATTCCCCAGGTCTGTAGGTGCCCAATATGCTATGGGAGATCAGTGGAGAAATAACTCCAGAAAGAATGAAGGGATGGAGCCAAAGCAAAAACAATACCCAGTTGTGGATGTGACTGGTGATAGAAGCAAGGTTCAATGCTGTAAAGAGCAATATTACTTATGAACCAGAATGTCAGGTCCATGAATCAAGGCAAATTGGAAGTGGTCAAACAGGAGATGGCAAGAGTGAACACTGACATTCTAGGAAATTAGCGAACTACAATGGACTGGAATGGGTGAATTTAACTCAGATGACCATTATATTTTATATTACTTGTGGCCAAAGCATTCCTAATTCTATCAACTAATAATGTTGTAAATACAAGGAGATGATTCAATGCAAGCTCAGTATCATGTATGTGTGTGTGTGTGTGTGTGCGTTAGTTGCTTAGTTACGTCCGACTCTTTGCAACCCCACAGACCGCAGCCCACCAGGCCCCTCCATCCATGGGATTCTCCAGGCAAGAACACTGGAGTGGGTTGCCATTTCCTTCCCCAAAAGAAACTGTAGGAAGAGAGAAAGTGAAGTCACTCAGTCGTGTCCAACTCTTTGTGATCCCATGGACTGTAGCCTACCAGGCTCCTCCATCCATGGAATTTTCCAGGCTAGAGTACTGGAGTGGGTTGCCATTTCCTTCTCCAGTATCATGTATGAATATATCTTAAATTTAAATTATATAGAAATAATTTAAAAGTTATAGCCATGTTTTTTATCCCCTTATAATTAACAAGATCAAGTTATCTCCCATAAGGAAGAGAGACCTCACTTGGGAAGAAAAATTTTAACTCATTGGGCAAGTATTCAAAATAGATTGTTCCAAGAAGCAAAGTTAATTTATGCTGGTTGAATAGAAAATAATATTAGTTTAATTCATGGTGTTTCCAAGTAAACCAGAAGAATAAGAATGACTAAAAAGTCTCTGCATATGCATCTTAATATTTTTCCTGATTTGTAAGATGGTGCTAGACACTGAATGATTATTTTCATTTCCATAGTATAAGCAATTCACTTTCTCATACATCTTAAAAGTCTACCTACGCAAGAGATAAGAATTATGTTGTTTTATATTAAAATTGATATAATTTCATGAGTCATTTTCATTGATTGATGATTTATAAACTACTCCCCTTCTGGAAAACCTTATGATTTTTGGAAGCCCTACTAGTTTCAAAAAAAATCCAATAATAATAAGTATCCAACCACACTGTGCCAATTTACAAGTTATGTATTGGGGTAAATCTTTTAATTGGTTTTGAATGGTGCAGTTTGTCTCAGGACTATATAAACATTAAATAATTCAGAGTCTAAATGAAACCCTATAATGGAGCACACCAAAGTTGTTTAGGCAAGTTCCTTTTTAAAAATGTTTTGGATAATCAGATAATTACACATAACTAGTCATCATTACTTCAAGCAAACTATGTCCTGTTGAAGCATGAAAGAGCTTTCTTGGCACCAGTTTAACTAATCGTACTGACAAAAGGTGCTTACTGGGGAAACCTGTTTATTGGTGCTACAGTTTGGTTATACAGCATGTGTGTGTAGTTACTGCTCTGTAGTGAGTCCCTCTTAATTATATCATTTTTCAAATAAATATTTGCATCTTTTATTTTGAAAAATCACAGGTTCAGTCAACTTGGCAAATGTGTGTGTATTTTGAATATGGAATGCTTTGTCTTTTATTCACTGTAGATTATCTATAATAATACACCGCTTCATGAGACGGCACTAGTGAAGAAAAACAGGCAAGCAGTTATTTGCTGTGCATTTAAGTACTTAAACAGTCACTCTGCTTTCAGACATTCTTGCCTGACAATTCATTGGAGTCAAATGGTTGAGAGTGCTGTGTCATGTCAATCAAGAGCACTAGCATGGTTTGTGCAGTGGAAAAGCCTGTGTTCAGAGAAGGAGGAACCCTTCGGCTCTGTCTACGCTGATTAAGTAAAATGGAAAACAAAGGCATTTATCCAACTAATTCTGGAAAAAAAAAAGTAATTCAAGTAGTTGTAAATGGTAACAGAGTTCAGTAGATACATAACACATATTGTCTTCTCATTTTCTACAATTGGAATGTTTTTGTGTTTCTGTAGAATGAGGGGTGGGCTTCCCCGGTGACTCAGACGGTAAAGAATCCACCTGCAATGTGGGAGATCTGGGTTCAATCCCTGGGTTGGGAAGATCCCCTGGAGGAGGGCATGGCAACCCACTCCAGTATTCTTGCCCAGAGAATCCCCATGGACAGAGGAGCCTGGCAGACTACAGTCCATGAGTTCACAAAGAGTCAGGCATGACTGAGCGACTAAGCACAGCACAAAAAGAATGAGGGGCACACGAGGAATATCTTCACGGAACATCTCTTAGGGGATGGTCAGAGAGACAGGGAGAGGAAATTCTTCCATCTCTCAGTGTTTCACCAGCTTAGCAGGTCTAGAGAGAATGATGACAAACTACTACCACATATATACCTAAAATATAAGCAGCCTTTGGCCACTTAACTTTTGAAGAAAGACACTCTGGATTTAAGAGCTAATTACTGTGACTTGGCATGCAGAGTTATTAGACACCTTTTTTTGAGTGTTAGGAAGTTTCTACCTTTTGGCTTAAAATATTGCAACAATTACATACTTCCAAAAGTTTAAAAAATTATGCTACCAGGAAAAATGGGTCAAATTTGTCTTTTATATTATCTTCTAAATTTTATACACCCTTATTCTGCTAAGCCACTTCAGTCGTGTCCGACTCTGTGAGACCCCATAAGCAGCAGCCCACCAGGCTCCGCCATCCCTGGGATTCTCCAGGCAAGAATAGTGGAGTGGGTTGCCATTTCCTTCTCCAACACCCTTATTAGATAACTGTTTTCACCCCCAGAATCAGTTATTAAAGTCAATCCTTTCCCTGTTGATTTTAATGTCGTTTCTTACACAGGAAGCTGGCTTACAAAGGTGGGCCTCCCTGATGTGGGCTTCCTATATCGCTGAGATTTTTCTTCTGTTCCATTAAGCAATTTGTCTATCTGTGTGGCATTATCACATATTTAGTTTCTATACCTTTATAATAATTTTTGATGTCTGACAAGGAAAGTCTCCTCACTTTTTTTTCCCCTTTGTTCAGAAATATCTGTCACTTCAGAATTAATGTACAGGTTAAAACTTATCACAGGAATTTTAAATAGCAAAATTTATTCTAGATATTTATTATTTTGTTATGAATCACCCTAAACTAAGCGGCATAAAAGAATAATCATTTTGTTTTTTAATGTGTCATAGTTCTGGGATTCAGCTAGGATCAGCTGGCCAGTTCTCTCTTGGGATCTTTCATATGGTTTCTGTCTGGTGATGGTGGAGACTGGACACATCTTAAGATCAGTCGTTCACAAGTCGGGAGGTTGAAGCTGGATGTCAGCTGGGACCTCAGCTGGGACTGTTGGCCATAACTACTCACACCTCTTCTCCGTGTTGTTTCTCTAATTCCCCACAACATGAGGACTAGATTTCTAGAACAAACAAAGAGTTGCAAGAGGTTCAGGCAGACGTTGCATTAACATTTATGACTTAGACTCAGTATAAGATATCATCGTTTCTGCCACAACTTAAATGAAAGGGGATGCGCACAGAGCCCCGCCCTCACCTCCCTATGATAGAAATGACAAGGCATTGTAGGGAGAATAGATGAGAAAGGAAAGCTTGCTGTGGCCCAACTGGAAAAAAATGAGAGTCACAATTCTGTAGATCAATTTAGGAAAAATTAACATCTTTACACTATTGAATTTTCCTATCTATTAACATGGTAAAGCTCTATTTAGATTTTCTTACTGTATTTCAATAAAGTTTTCTTTTTCCACAAATAGCATATGCACGTTTTGTTAGAATTTTCACCAGTCACCTTACTTATGTTTAATGCCATTGTAAAGGTTATCTTTTTAAAATATGCTTTCTAACATTAGTTATTGGTATGTAGTAATATTACTCATTTTATATGCTGATTTGATATTAACAAAGCTGCTTTACTATTGAATTAGTGGTGATAAATTAATCTATATTGTATTGACTTTCCAAATTTGCCTGTTACCCCAGGTGTTTCTTGACTTCCTACATTTGCATTCCAGTCCCCTATAATGAAAAGGACATCTTTTGTGTGTGTTAGTTCTAAAAGGTCTTGTAGGTCTTCATAGAACTGTTCAACTTCAGCTTCTTCAGCATTACTGGTCGGGGCATAAACCAGTAATGGATTACTGTGAGATTGAATGGTTTGCCTTGGAAATGAACAGAGATCATTCTGTCATTTTTGAGATTGCATCTAAGTACTGCATTTCGGACTCCTTTGTTTACGATGATGGTTACTCCATTTCTTTTAAGGGATTCTTGCCCACAGTAGTAGATATAATGGTCATCTGGGTTAAATCTACCCATTCCAGTCCATCTCAACAAAGGTCCGTCTAGTTAAGGCTATGGTTTTTCCAGTAGTCATGTATGGATGTGAGAGTTGGACCATAAAGAAAGCTGAGTGTGGAAGAATTGATGTTTTTGAACTGTGGTGTTGGAAAAGACTCTTGAGAGTCCCTTGGACTGCAAGGAGATCCAACCAGTCCATCCTAAAGGAGATCAGTCCTGAATATTCATTGGGAGGACTGATATTGAAGCTGAAACTCCAATACTTTGGCCACCTGATGTGAAGAACTGACTCATTTGAAAAGACCCTGATGCTGGGAAAGATTGAAGGCGAGAGGAGAAGGGGATGACATAGGATGAGATGGTTGGATGGCATCACCGATGTGATATACACGAGTTTGGGTAGGCTCTTGGGAGTCGGTGATGGACAGGGAAGCCTGGTGTGCTGCAGTCCATGGGGTCGCAAAGAGTCGGACACGATTGAGCAACTGAACTGAACTGAACTGGACTGTATTGAGGTTTCCATATAGCCAATCTTGTCATCTCTGACTAATGATTATAGGATTTTTTTCCAATTCATTTTACTTAACACATATAGTATTTAGTATTTTGTAAGCACTGCTTTAAGCACTTTTAAACAGTAGCTTTAACAACCTCCACTGAGGTAGGTTATTATCTCCATTTTATAGACTAGAAACTGAAGCACAGAGAGGAGAAGCAATATAGAATTGATTTAAACCTAGGCAGTCTGGTCCAAAATCTATACTCTTAAATATTATATCATGTGGTCTCTCTTGTACATTTTTTCCCTTTACTGAACTCATTTCAGTTCAGTTCAGTTGCTCAGTTGTGTCCGACTCTTTGCAACCCCATGAAATGCAGCACGCCAGGCCTCCCTGTCCATCACCAATTCCCAGAGTTCACTCAGGTTCATGTCCATCGAGTCAGTGATGCCATCCAGCCATCTCATCCTCTGTCATCCCCTTCACCTCCTGCCTCCAATCCCTCCCAGCATCAGAGTCTTTTCCAATGAGTCAACTCTTCCCATGAGGTGGCCAAAGTACTGGAGTTTCAGCTTTAGCATCATTCCTTCCAAAGAAATCCCAGGGCTGATCTCCTTCAGAATGGACTGGTTGGATCTCCTTGCAGTCCAGGGGACTCTCAAGAGTCTTCTCCAACACCACAGTTCAAAAGCATCAATTCTTTGGCACTCAGCCTTCTTCACAGTCCAACTCTCACATCCATACATGACCACAGGAAAAACCATAGCCTTGACTAGATGGACTTTTTTGGCAAAGTAATGTCTCTGCTTTTGAATATGCTATCTAGGTTGGTCATAACTTTCCTTCCAAGGAGTAAGCATCTTTTAATTTCATGGCTGCAGTCACCTTCTGCAGTGATTTTGGAGCCCCCCAAAAATAGTCTGACACTGTTTCCACTATTTCCCCGTCTATCTGCCATGAAGTGATGGGACCGGATGGCATGATCTTCGTTTCTGAATGTTGAGCTTTAAGCCAACTTTTTCACTCTCCTCTTTCACTTTCATCAAGAGGCTTTTTAGTTTCTCTTCACTTTCGGCCATAAGGGTAGTGTCATCTGCATATCTGAGGTTATTGATATGTCTCCTGGCAATCTTGATTCCAGCTTGTGTTTCTTCCAGTCCAGCGTTTCTCATGATGTACTCTGCATGTAAGTTAAATAAGCAGGGTGACAATATACAGCCTTGCCATACCTCTTTTCCTATTTGGAACCAGTCTGCTGTTCCATGTCCAGTTCTAACTGTTGCTTTCTGACCTGCATATATGTTTCTCAAGAGGCAGGTCAGGTGGTCTGGTATTCCCATCTCTCCCAGAATTTTCCACAGTTTATTGTGATCCATACAATCAAAGGCTTTGGCATAGTCAATAAAGCAGAAATAGATGTTTTTCTGGAACTCTCTTGCTTTTTCCATGATCCAGCGGATGTTGGCAATTTGATCTCTGGTTCCTCTGCCTTTTCTAAAACCAGCTTGAACATCAGGAAGTTCACAGTTCACGTATTGCTGAAGCCTGGCTTGGAGACTTTTGAGCATTTCTTTACTAGCATGTGAGATGAGTGCAATTGTGCGGTAGTTTGAGCATTCTTTGGCACTGCCTTTCTTTGGAATTGGAATTAAAGTTTATAATATAAAGGCAAACAGAATTGGAGAGAGCAGGCACCCTTCTATTTTTTACCATTTTAAAGCTGATGTTTTCACTGTTCTATAGGTA
The DNA here is from genome assembly GCF_027580195.1 of Bos mutus. Taxonomy (NCBI): domain Eukaryota; kingdom Metazoa; phylum Chordata; class Mammalia; order Artiodactyla; family Bovidae; genus Bos; species Bos mutus. Next base: position 65,020,882 of record NC_091627.1, read on the forward strand.
GGCACTATGTCTTGTAGACAGCATATTCAAAAGCAGAGACATCACTTTGCCAGCAAAGGTTCATCTAGTCAAGGCTATGGTTTTTCCAGTGGTCATGTATGGATGTGAGCGTTGGACTGTGAAGAAGGCTGAGCGCCGAAGAATTGATGCTTTTGAACTGTGGTGTTGGAGAAGACTCTTGAGAGTTCCCTGGACTGCAAGGAGATCCAACCAGTCCATTCTGAAGGAGATCAGCCCTGGGATTTCTTTGGAAGGAATGATGCTAAAGCTGAAACTCCAGTACTTTGGCCACCTCATGGGAAGAGTTGACTCATTGGAAAAGACTGATGCTGGGAGGGATTGGAGGCAGGAGGTGAAGGGGATGACAGAGGATGAGATGGCTGGATGGCATCACTGACTCGATGGACATGAGTCTGAGTGAACTCTGGGAATTGGTGATGGACAGGGAGGCCTGGCGTGCTGCATTTCATGGGGTTGCAAAGAGTCGGACACGACTGAGCGACTGATCTGATCTGATCTGATGTCTTGTAGATTACTAATCATCAGATTAATGCAATTTCTTTCTATTTCTACTTTGCTAAATTCTTTTTCTTCCTTTTTTCTCTTTTCTTTCACAATTTTTAAAAATAAAAACTATTAATATATGTTTACTTTATTGAAGGATTTTACTCTTTTAAGAGAATCATGTTATTTTTGCCCTTTCATCTCTCAGGTTGGTAATTACATTATGTGATATTTCTAATTTTAATTAATCTTCCTTCTGGAGAGAATTTCATTTTGTTACACATTGTTAGATGTCAGTGTTCTAATATTTTGTTTAGGAATTTTAAATTTTAGTTTAAAATGTAATTGACATAATTTTTTCTCTCATACCTCATATCACCTTTAAAGTTGACTGAAAAAGAATTGAAATGTATTGACATTTTCCAAGCTACCTATTAATCCCATTTGAATTTCATAGTGATAATAGAAGGTAGTTTCCATGATACCAACTTTCAAAATAAATTTATGTTTTGATACTTCCTTTATGGCAAAATGTTTTGAATTTTCACAAATATACTATGTATACTTGAAAATAACAGATTTTATTTTGCAAAATCTACTGAAATAGGTTCAGACAATGGTCAACATGGATCAAATCATTAGAAGAAAGGCTGATGGAGAATGAAGGCTGGAGGGACCACGGACTCACCACATGAACCAACTGATCTTTGGATTACTAACAGGACGAAACAGACTTGGTGCTATCTTGTTGTAAGGCAATATTAAGTACTTTCTCCTCCCCACTTCCCAACTGAGATGAAATCTATTCAAGCCCTTAGACTTAAATTCCATTTATAGAGAATAAAGAAGGAATGAGGAACAAGTTAATTAACACCACAGCGAAGAGATCAGATAAATTCAGAATGTGACGTTTCTTTTAGAAATGACCAGTTTCTTTAATGTCAGTGGCTTAAAGAAAAAACAGAGGAGACTAAAAGAAAACAGCTCTTTTGATCTTATTTCAAGTAAACCAAGTATGAAATATTCTTGGACAATCAGGGTAATTTTAATAGTGTGGACTGGATTTTGGATGATATCAATAAATTATTGATAATTTTATCAGACATATATATGGTCGAGTGTGTGCTCAGTAATGTCCGACTTTTTGGGACCCCATGGACTGTAGCCCACAAGGCTTCTCTGTCCATGGGATTTTCCAGACAAGAATACTGGAGTGTGTTGCCATTTCCTCCTCCAGGGGATCTTCCGATCCAGGGATCAAACCTGCATCTCCTGCACTATAGGCAGATTCTTTACTGGTGAGCCATTGAGGAAGCATATAATTATGTAAAAACAAGTTCATGTTTTTGAGAAACTTTTGCAGGATTATGTAGAGGTGATATAATAACATATCTGAAATTCACTCTAAGTTTTGAAGGAACAGAAGAAAAGAAAAACATATTCTGTATATAGTCATTAGATCCAGCTGGTAAATTGTCCCTCAAATCAATATATTGATTTATTTTTCTTAATTAATGATATGTATAGTTAAATGTTCCAATATAAGGAATTCCCTTGTATTTATCTTAATTTTTGTTTTACATATTTTTAAGAACAAAATGTTGCTTTGTATAGTTGTGTAATATTTAAAACTTCTTTTATTTTCCATTGTATCGAGTTATTCTTCATTACCTAGTTATCTCCTTTAATCTTAGTAATCCTTTTCAGTTTAATGTCTGTACTGTCTGGTATTAGTCAAGTGCACTAGCTTTTTTCTTTTCTTTCTTCTTTTCTTTGTTTTGGATAGTATTAGATGGGTACCTTTTGCATTCTTATATATTCAACTTATTTGCATTGTAATGCACTATGCATGTCTATTTGTCTTTCATTGCATCATTTACTCCATTTAGATTTATTATAATTATTGATGGACTCAGGTTTATTTCTATCCTATTTTGAAGTAAAAATTGATTACATCTTTTCTGTGTTTGTTTTTGCTGCCCTTATTTTCTTCTTTTGAATGAATAAAATATAGTCTCTGATTATATTTTTTCTCTCTACTTAACTTTTATTTCTTTTAGTGATTACATTAGGAATCTAAACATGCCTAAGAATATATAAAATTTTAAAGCTAATTATTATTTTCACTCTTCTTCTGAACAAATGTTAGAAAACTATAACTCTGATAACTCTTTCCCTTTTCATGCATTATTGCTTTATGGATTTTTATCTTATTTTATTTTTCTCTTTTACAAACACAAAAGTTTAAGTATTGCTTTATATAGTCAATATTTGTTTAGACTTCCCAAAATGTTAGTTACTTTTTATTATTATTCTTCCTTGCATCTCAAACTTTTCACATGGAAACCTTCTTCTTTTACCCTTACCCTTGATAAAATATTGTTGAATATAGAATTCTAGGTTCATATTTTTTTTTCAGGGCACTGAAGATATTCTGGCTTCCATTGCTACTGATAAGAAGTCAACTATTAATTTAACAATCATACTTATTTAGACAATTTATTTTTTCTGTGTCATTTTGAGACATTTTCTTTGTCTTTGCTGATATCCAGTTTTAGCATTATAAACTTAAATGTGGATTTTTAAAATTTGTCCTATTTGGGATTTTGTAAATCTAAGGATAGGTATTTTTCACTGGTTCTGAAAAATTGTTAGTTATTTTATCTTCAAATGTTGCTTCGATCTTCTGTTATGGAGGTGGGGTTCAGGATTGGGAACACGTGTACACCCATGGCAGATTCATGTTGATGTATGGCAAAACCAATACAATATTGTAAAGTAATTAGTCTCTAATTAAAATAAATAAATTTAAATGAAAAAAAAAAACTTCCAAATATATATGCCTTAGACTCTCTCCTTCATGTCTCCTAATAATTCAATGATGTGTTCTTTTTGTTTTTCTGTACTACATTTCAGATAATTTCTTCAGATATGCTTTCCAGATTATTAACTCTCTTTTTATCTGTGTCTAATTTGATTTTGAAAATAAGTATTGAGTTTTAAATTTCAATTATTATATTTTTCTTTCATCGATCCCTGGTTAATTTTATACTTTCTTGGTCATTGTTTGAAATAAACTCCTCTCTCTTACTCATTTTTATCCTCTATTTTAATTTATTAAATATATTAAACATACTCTTTTTTGATATTTCCAATATAGGAAGATTTCAGGTCAGATTAATTCTGCTCATGTTTTCTGTTGCTTTGTGTGTTTTGTAAATTTTGCAGTTGAGTTCATATTCTTTGAACCTGTGAAAGTGAAAATTGCTCAGTCATGTCTGACTCTTTATGACCCCATGGACTATACAATCTGTGGAATTCTCCAGGCCAGAATACTGGAGCCTTTTCCTTCTCCAAGAGATCTTCCCAACCCAGGTCTCCCACACTGCAGGTGGATTCTTTATCATCTGAGCCACATTTCTGCCAATTTGTTGTGGATTGGATGGAAATGGCTCCTTTAGATAGAATTTGCATTTACTCTGGCTAGGTAACTAGGGGAACTAGTAATCCAGCATTACTTTAATTAATGCTTGGCTTGAATTTTATTTGACCATATCCAGGCACTGTGGATTCCATTTGCAAACCCAGCCAGTAAAGATTGGCTTGTGGTATGAATTCCCAAAGAAGAGGTTTTTCCTTCAGTTAAGGTTCAAGATGAGCAATTTATCTTGTTGATCCCTTGGGAAAAGGTAATACTTCTACTTACTGAGAGTATCACTCTTTAGGGTCCCAGCTTTACGGAGAGGATCTCCTTTAGAAGCCATATTTTTCACTTGTGAGTACTGCAACCTTTGAAATTGTCAAAAGGAAACAAGTTTAACTAGGTTTGATCATTCACCTAAGGACACAGATTATACTAACTGTTTTACTTGCCTCTTGGGTTCTTATTTCTACTTATCATTTGGCCTCTGAGAACTATCAACTTTCTTGCCATGCTATTGATATACATAAGCCATGTATTTTTATATTTAAATTAGTCTTTTTAGTTTATGTGGGAGGATTGATCTCTGTTAAACTGCTGGAAAAAAACAGTTTCCCATACCATCTTTGTCTCAGTGAATCACTTAAATGACTGAAAGGAATATTTTAAAAGTAGAGAATCATGTACATGGATTTGTGCTAAAGACATTACTTCACAACTGGCAAAATGCAATGCAGCTACAAGAGGTTCCAATGGTCAGAATAAGTAGTGTTATACCATAATATTCTCAAAAGGCTCATACGAAATTTGACTGATACCACATTAACCTATGAGAAGACACTGCAATTCACTAGGCAATTCCTTAGAATGTAGAATTGTAATCTAGGCGGCAATAGTGGTGACTACAACAATAAAGTTGGCTTGGCTGACTCAGTGAAGGAAACAGGAGATTTGGGTTTGATATGGATTCAGAAGTGATGAATATGGTACAGCATTGGCTGCCCACATATGTGTCTTCTAAACTTGCCTCTGCCATTCATGGTTTCTGTGGAGCTAGGCAAATCGTCTCCCTTCTCTGGGCATTATTTTACTTATCTGCAATGTGAAGATACTGATGGCATGTGAGACAAAAATCTGTGGTTTCTCAACCCTCAATTACCACTTTACATCTCCTCTAGAGCCACTGTATTTCTTCTGGTAATATGCCCACTACTTCTAATGTTTTACAGGTTTTTAATTAGTGATTCTAAAATGTTTCAAAAGATAATGAAGTTAAGAATCAGCTGATTCAGATTTTACTGGAACAAAGGAAAAGAGAAACCCAGATTACCCCACACAAGAGTTATTTATGAATAGTTGGTAAATAGCCAAAGATATTTAAATATAAGATATATCATAAATCATATTTTAATGACATATTGTTTTTCTTTGCTCAAATTCCAGGTAATTTTTCTCATTGTTGTTGTTCTGGTATATTCTGTTAGTCCCTTGGCTACGTTGTGAAGCTAATGAAGTTCAGGGTTTAGGGTCCATGATTAATACATGGCTCTTCAAAAGATAAAGACCTCTCATTTTAAGTAACATTAATTAAACTAAGGGCTTTACCCTTAGGGCCTACCTAAGGGCTGTAGCTCAGATGGTAAACAATCTGCTTGCAGTGCAGGAGACACAGGTTTGATCCCTGGATTGGGAAGATTCCCTGGAGGAGGGCATGGTAACCCACTCCAGTATTCTTGCCTGGGGAACTCCATGGACAGAGGAGCCTGGTGGGCTGCAGTCCATGGGATCGCAGAGAATTGGACAAGACTGAGTGACTAACACTACACTAATTAAACTAAATTACATTATATTCCTATAAGTTAAATAACATCAACCTTTAAACTTAATTTTTTATTTGTAATTTTACGTATTTTTGAAAAGGGTCACCCAATTGTATACATTTTAGGGCCCACAAAACCTTAATCTGCCTGTTTTATCCCTTGGCTGAATAAAGAACACATATTTCTTCCTCCTTTTCTCTGATATCACTTCCCCTAACTTTAACTACCCAGAGAAGGCAATGGCACCCCACTCCAGTACTCTTGCCTGGAAAATCCCATGGACAGAGGAGCCTGGTAGGCTGCAGTCCATGGGGTCACTAAGAGTTGGACACGACTGAGCGACTTTACTTTCACTTTTCACTTTCATGCATTGGAGAAGGAAATGGCAACCCACTCCAGTGTTCTTGCCTGGAGAATCCCAGGGACAGGGAGCCTGGTGGGCTGCCGTCTATGGGGTCATACAGAGTCGGACACGACTGAAGCAATTTAGCAGCAGCAGCAGCAGCAACTTTAACTAACGAAAGAAACAAATAAAAAATGGGATTTTGAGTCAGGTATATTTATATAGGAACATGTTTCAATATCACTCTGACTGTTGAAACTAGAGAACAATTTTATCATTATGCAGAAACTTTTTGATGATTCATTTCCCACCAAAGCTCAAACTTTCTTTTTGTCAGCTTATCTCCTTAGAAGAAATAACTGGTCCCTATAGTGGCTGTAACATTATAAGACGTGATAGCACTATGAAAGATAAATATGTGTGATATTTTAATTCATTTTCCAATTTTGAGTGAACATTCCTACCACCATTACTAGTTTATTTTAAAAAGCATTTATGTACAGTTGAAATTGGAAAGGGATGATATCTTCAATTGCTTCATCCAGTTTGGAAGCTATGATAACATGAGCAATTGTTAACTTCAAAATTGTTAACTATTCTGTTTGTATTGTTTTTTACATTAAAATTATATATATTATATATATAATATATATTATATATATAGACCATGGCAGACCATTTCTAGGAATTTGGGTATTTTTGTCAAAGAAAAGCAGCTTATTTTAAGATTTTATTTTACATATTTTTATTTTGAGGGGAATCCAAATATCTCCATCATGAACTTAAATTCCTATAGCTGCCAGAACTGACAGAGAATTAGCAAGGCAGAGCCAAGTTCACGCAAGACTGTCTACGGCACTCTTATAGCTAAAGACAAACCAAAATATTGACGAGTTCTTCTCAAAACAGCATGTATAAGTTGTGGCTGAAATAAGCCTGATGTAAGAAAGAATACAGATGGCAGTATAATCATAGGCTGGGTCTACACGGTGCCAAACAACCCATTGAAAAGTGAAAAACTCAGTCGATCACTTGGTAGTTTTGTCTACATGCCACCAAGCAACAGGCTTGACTGATTTCTTCCCAAAATTGACTGAGCATCCAACTAGACTGGAGCAGATGTTTTATCACTATGTATAGTCAGTCTTCATTGTCAAATCTATAACTCAAAGAAGTTTCTCGATGAATAAGAAATTTCTTTCCTATATCAAAACAACCTGAAAGTGTTAAACAAAGATCATCTGCAGGTTTTAATCATTTTACAGCCTACTTTACACATGTACTCTCTGCACAGTTTAGAGTATGACAAGAAATAGAGTGTCTTCACTTACATGCCTATATTTAATATTTCATTAATTCACTTGGCATCACTATGACTCAAATACCCATAGAATAGTAACTAAAATTCTTTTACGTTATCTCTTTTACTTAACAATTTTCCTGGTTTATACAACCTATTTGCCATGAATATATCAAATTATGGACTTCCCAGGTGGCGCTAGTGGTAAATGCGGAGTCGTAAGAGATGCTGGTTCGATTCCCAGGTCAGGAAGATTCCCTGGAGGAGGGCACGGCAACCCACTCCAGTATTCTTGCCTAGATAATCCCACGGACAGAGGAGCCTGGTGGACTACAGTCCATGGGGTCACAAAGAGTCAGACGTGACTGAAGTGACTTAGCATGCACACACACATATCAAATTACTAGCTTCATTTACAATGATTGTTTTTGACACTTTTTCTAATTATTAAAAAAAGAAAAAGCCTCTTTCACTAAAAGATGGATCACAAAACCCTTCAAGAAATATTTCTGGATTAAAAATAAAAACAATGGAAACAGCCACTTTTTAAATGAATTCTGTGTGAGCAGAGATCTCACACCTTTGGTCTCAGTCATGCTTCTAGCATCTGGAACAAATTGAGCTTTGATATCTACTTATTAAAAGAATGATTAGGTGAATCGTTGTATACCATAGTGGGAGCCATTGGACCTGGTAAGAAGAGAGTCAGGGAATAAGGGCTTTACCTCATTTTCCTCCCGTCCTACAGATGTGCTGCCCATGCATCTATTGCCAGAACCCCATTGCAAATGAGAAGTTGAAGGAGTTTATTGAGAACAGAGCTGGGTGGAGAAGGATAGGCTGTGGCTCTAGACTGAAGCAAATACAATACTCACCGTCTGCACACTATTGTCTTTGTGAGGGATTACTGAGGATAAGGAGTTTGGTGTACATTACAGTTCTTACAACTTTCACACATACACACAAGAAAATTACATATGTGTGTATATAAATCTGTATGTGTAAGTAGACAGGTAGCTAGATGATAGATGAAAATGCTCAAAACTCGAAGTCAAGATAATTGATTCCTTTCTACATCCTTTGAAGATATTGTGTTAAGTCATCTTTAAGTTTCTTTCCAGCTATATTACTCATAAACATGGGTTAAAGGGAATGCCTTGAAAGACCATTTACCTTTAAAAAATGAAAACTTTGACTTAATTGATAATTTAAAATTTTTAGAGAAGCTGAAAAATACAGAAAAGGGTCAATGAGAGGCACACAAGTTCATAAACAAGACTTCCAGGAATTATTCTCCCCTCAGTCTCCATAAGGCACTTGTCAGGAAAGAGAATGTTTTTCTGGGTCCATCTCTAAACTTCCCTTTTTTTTTTCTGATTCTGTCCATCTTCCATCCACTATTTTTTATACCATCAGTTCTCTTCTTTTCATGCACAAAGAAAAGGCAGGAGAATGGGGATAAAGCAAAGGACTCCACTCTGGGAAAGCATCTCTGGAAATGCTTACTGCATCAGTATTAGTATCTTCCGAAGAAAAGAGCACTTGCCCGTCTTCTGAGACCACAGAAGCAACTACTTTTATTCCAAGTTACCTGCAACCTGCCCTAGGGTACAATCTCTATGTGCTTAATGCACAGGTCCTTTGCAATGTTAACGGTGGGCTGATGGGGAAATTGTACCTTTGTCTTTATAAATTTCGGTATTTCATTATGTTTTCAGGTAAGCAATGGATGGATACTGATTTAGCCCAAGGACTTCTTTCCTGTTGGTGGGGAGCTTTTCCCTTCTTACCTTCATTTTAAAACCAGAAAAACTTTCTAAACTTACTCAAAGGAAATGGAAACTATTTATCTTCAAAGCTCTGAATTTCCTGAGCTTGACTTTTAAATAAAACTCTCCCAAACAGAATGAATTAAATGATTTAGAGGAAAAAAATCATAAAGCATTTGTTTTCAGGTTGGCTAAGAAATTATGTTTGGTTAAATAGAAGCAAACTTTCCACAGCCATTCCCTACCAGTCAAAACCATAGACCTTTCTTTCTGGAAGAATTCATGTTTACCCTGATCATTAAAGAAGAAAGATGCAAATACTTTTATAAGAGGTAGGTCCTTCTTTTTGTATATTATGTGAGTAATAAGGGCAAGTCAGAGTTACTATTAGGTTGGTGCAAAAGTAAATACGTTTTTCATTGTTGAAATCTGCCATTTGATATTGGAATACATTCTTAAATAAATGTGGTTATGTTATACATCATTTTAATGTGCATTTCTCGCTTTATGCTTTTCTGCTATGACTTATTACTTGCTGTCTATTTCATGTTTATTTTAGATTACAGAAATGATGTTAGACCAAATGCAAATTTGAGTGATTTTCTTATTTGAGTTCAAAATGGGTTGTAAAGCAGCGGAGACAACTCACAACATCAACAACATATTTGGCCAAGAACTGCTAACGAACATACAGTGCAGTGGTGGTTCAAGAAGTCTTGCAAAGGAGATGAGACACTTGAGGTTGAGGGGTGCAGTGGCCAGCCATCAGAAGTTGATAAGGACCAATGGAAAGGATTATTGAAGCCGATCCTCTTACAATTACTTAAGAAGTTGCTGAAGAACTCAGTGTTAACCATCTTACAGTCGTTTGGCATTTGAAGCAAATTGGAAAGGTTAGAAAGCTAGATAAGTGGGTGCCTCATGAGCTGACTGGAAATCAAAAAAATTGTCTTGAAGTGTTGTCTTCTCTTATTCTATGCAACAACAATGAATCATTTCATGATCAGATTGTGACATGGGACGAAAAGTGGATTTTATACAACCACCAGTGATGACCAGCTCAGTGGTTGGACTGAGAAGAAGCCCCAAGGCACTTCCCAAAGCCAAATGTGCACCAAAAAAGTCATGGTCACTGGTGGTCTGCTGCCCATCTGATCCACTACAGCTTTCTGAATCCCAGTGAAACCATTACATCTGAGAAGTATGCTCAGCAAATTGATGAGATGCCCCCCATATTGCAATGCCTGCAGCTGGTACTGGTCAACAGAAAGGGCCCAGTTCTACCCCACGACAATGCCCGACCAAAAGTTGAATGATTTGGGCTACAAAATGTTTCCTCATCCACCATATTCACCTGACCTTTTGCCAACCAACTACCACTTCTTCAAGTATCTTGACAACTTCTTGTATGGAAAACTTTTCCACAACCAGCAAGAGGCAGAAAATGCTTTCCAAGAGGTCATTGAATTCCCAAAGCATGGATTTTTATGCTATAGAAAAAAAAATTATTTCTTGTTGGCAAAATGTGTTGATTGTAATTGTTCCTATTTGATTAATAAAGATGGGGTCGCGAAGAGTCAGACACGACTGAGTGACTTCACTTTCACTTTTCACTTTCATGCATTGGAGAAGGAAATGGCAACTCACTCCACTGTTCTTGCCTGGAGAATCCCAGGGACCAGGGAGCCTGGTGGGCTGCCGTCTATGGGGTCGCACAGAGTCGGACATGACTGAAGTGACTTAGCAGCAGCAGCAGCAGCAGCAGTGTCGAGCCTAGTTATAATGATTTAAAATTCATGTCTGAAGCTGCAATTACATTGTTCAGTTCAGTTCAGTCACTCAGTCGTGTCCGACTCTTTGCAACCCCATGGACTGCAGCACGCCAGGCTTCCCTGTCAATCACCAGCTCCCAGAGCTTACTCAAACTCATGTCCATCGCTTCAGTGATGCCACCCAACCATCTCCTCCTATGCCATCCCCTTCTCCTCCTGCCTTCAATCTTTCTCAGCATCAGGGTCTTTTCCAATGAGTTGGTTCTTCACCTCAGGTGGCCAAAGTATTGGAGTTTCAGCTTCAGCATCAGTCTTTCCAATGAATATTCAGGACTGATTTCCTTTTAGGATGGACTGGTTGGATCTCCTTGCTGTCCAAGGGACTCTCAAGAGTCTTCTCCAACACCACAGTTCAAAAGCATCAATTCTTCCACACTCAGCTTTCTTTATCGTCCAATTCTCATATCCTTACATGATTACTAGAAAAGTGTGTGCATGGGACCTTTTGAAGGAGATGGCCATTATTTTCGTTACCTCCACCACAGTTTGGCCTCGGGTCAAGCAACAGGGGGGGAACACAGCCTTGCCCATCAATAGAAATTACGTTTGTACCAACCTAATAATATAGAAAGTTGCTCAGTCATGTCTGACTCCTGTGAACTATACAGTCCATGGAATTCTCTAGGCCAGGATACTGGAGTGAGTAGCCTTTCTCTTCTCCAGGGGATCTTCCCAACCCAGGGACTGAACCCAGGTATCCCGCATTGTAGACAGATTCTTTACCAGCTGAGCCATAATCACCAATGCGCTGGACATGAGTTTGAGTAGGTTCCAGGGGTTGGTGATGGACAGGGAAGCCTGGTGTGCTGCAGTCCATAGGGTCACAAAGAGTCGGACACAACTGAGTGACTGAAATGAACTGAATAATATAGAGAAAACTCTTAGGACTTTCCTAAAGTCATTCGTTTGAATACCATACTGAAACAAAATACCGTAGGTCAGGCAGAAGAAAACCTGAGAGTCTATTGCCACTATTTTATTATTTGTTTATTCAAACACATCTCATTTAAAAAAATTAATCATTTAAAGCAGTGATCTTGCAATATATCTTCTTTGTTCAGTGTGAGAGGAACCAAGCAGAGCTACTTTCAAATCAAATGGGGACAATTCTTTTTTACTTTTCCCAGGACTTTTATGTCCCCAGAGTAAACTGTTAATAGATACAGAATGTTTCTATTGATTAATTCATGTGCCAGCTATGATATGATTCACAGAAGGCAGAAGAAATGCCAGTGCTTTCATGACACAAGAATACATTATCAAGAATACTATCTATGGGTCTCTTACAACTGGTAGGCAATTTTTATAGGAAAAAAAAAGAGAAGCCTTTACACTCAAAGTGGTACTAATGGATAACTTTGGAGAGCTGTAATTGACATATTCATAACTCATTTTCCTGTTAATTAGGCTAGATCTTATTTAGTAATCTTTTATTATCTGAGAAACTGGGTGAAGATTTGTTTCAACTAAAGAATGAACTGAAGTACAAATGATTTTAAGTTGGGACAAGAAAATCTCTTAGGTGGGATCAGGTATCATAAATATTTTGGCTAAGTTGATACACATGAACAAATGGTAAACTGAAGTAAACTAGCCTTAAAAGTCAAGAAAATAAAAAGCAAGATGTCTTAACTTCTATTAGAGCAATGTTAATGGTGTGTTTAATTTTGTTGGTACATTTGTTTTGTATTTTATTTGACTCCTTTATTGGGATAATTGCCTTGATTCACCACATTACATGCTTAGACATATAATTACTTAATCAGCTTACATTGAGCACCTACTCTGTGTCAGATTTGGAATTATACACGTAAGGATCCTACATAACTTCAAGATCTGCAAAGGTGCCAAACAATTAAATTTTCACAAGACAGCAAGTATTTCTAAAAAGATTCAACAGTCACAGCACTTACAAAGTTTCTAAAATGTTGAAAATTAAACTCTTCATTTATTTTACCTCTTTATTTTATATTGGAGTGTATATTGGAGTGGTGAGAGTTTCAGGTCTACAGCAAAGTGATTCAGTAATATACATACATGGATCTATTATTTTTCAAATTCTTTTCCCATTCATACTATATAATATAGATCAGAGCTACCTGTGCTATATGGTGAAAGTGAAAGTCGCTCAGTCCTGTCTGACTCTCTGTGAATCCATGGACTATACAGTCTATGGAATTCTCCAGGCCAGAATACCAGACTGGGTAGCCTTTCCCTTCTCCAGGGGATCTTCTCAATCCAGGTTGAACGCAGGTCTCCCACATTGCAGGCAGATTCTTTCCCAGCTGAGCCATAAGGGAAGCCCAAGAATACTAGAGAAGGAAATGGCAACCCACTCCGGTGTTCTTGCCTGGAGAATCCCAGGGATGGGTGAGCCTGGCGGGCTGCCGTCTATGGGGTCGCACAGAGTCGGACACGACTGAAGCGACTTAGCAGCAGCAGCAGCAAGAATACTAGAGTGGGTAGCCTATCCTTTCTCCAGGGGATCTTCCCGACCCAGGAATCAAACCAGTTCTCCTGCACTGCAGGCAGATGCTTTCCCAACTGAGCTATTAGGGAAGCCAGTAGGTCCTTGTTGATTATCCACTATTAATATAGCAGTGTATACATACTGAGTGAAGTAAGTCAGACAATGAGAAAAACCTTATGATAGCACTTACATGCAGAACCTAAAAAGAAATGATACAAATGAACTGGTTTACAAAACAGAAACAAATTTACAGATTTTAGAGAACAAAACTTATGGCCACCAGGAGGGAAGAAAGGGAGGAAGCAGGAGTTAGGGTGCTTGGGATTGAGGTGTACACACTGAAAATGAAACCGTCTCCTGGCACAATTAGCCTTGTGCCAAAATGCATTAGAAAGTGTGGTTTACTGGGTCAGGTTTTTATCCACCTGGAAACTTTGTGAACCATTTCAAAACAGCGAGCATGCTCCTTAGTAAGTGCTTTGTCCTTCTGTGTCTACAAATTTCTGATGTGGACTCCATGATGAAGGCCGTATCACAGTCTCCTTCCTGGGTATCCAGAGCTTGGCACAGAGGACCACAAGAAACTTCCTCACCTTCTGAGAGCTTGGGGGCCATGTAGGTTTCTTCCAAATTCTTTTTTTCCTCAGCACAGAGAGGAGTGAGCATGCTAGGAATAAACCCAGCAGATACGGCAGATCATCAGTGGGTGAGGAGAGATGCATACTTCATCCAGGATATTATTCCATTTTTGCTTTGTCCTTGCAAGAGAAATGCTGTGTGACAAAGAATAAAGGAACACCAATCTCCGATCACTAACAACAGATATAGAATCACCTAGTAGCCTTTAAACCTCACGGTTTCTCCATATTTTCCTCCTATTTTTTTTGACTGTCTCTTCTTTGGACATCATCTGTATTAAAGTATAATAAGAAATCTATTCCAGGAGTTTATCAGTTTAAAAGGGAAAAAAAATAGTAAAAGAAAAAAACGCAGGCCTGGAGAGGGGGCACTGCTCGGCATCAGGTCACTAAGTGTATTCATTATTTGTTCCCATTACCATGTTATGTCTTAATTACTCTGGTTTGGCTTCCCACCCGGGGTCACTATGTCACAGCTGGTTTTCTGCCCATCCCTAATTAATAAAGCCTCATTTAGTATCCAAGTTTATTGCAATGAACTTCTGCTGAGGGATACAGCAGAAATAAAGAAACAAAAAACCAACCAGAAATTAGCAGAGCTGCTCTAACAGTAACCTCCACCATAAAGAGCCTTGGTTCAGGCCTTCTCTGGATTTCTTTTAACCTGGAAAGAACATCCATTT